>NC_080788.1:66850667-66860667 GCF_028018385.1 Neofelis nebulosa | reverse complement strand
GACTGTTGTCTTGCCCCTGGTTAAATGTTGTACAGTCCTTTAGAATACTTTTGTGCCCTACTATTGCCTACCCTTACAGCAAAACTAACATATTGACAGGATAGAGATAGAGACTGAGTTTCAGAGAAGGTAGGTGACTTGGCCAGAGTCCTAATTATTGCTACATAAAGCTGACCCTAGAGCCCAGATTTCAAATTAAATCCATTCAATTGAATTATTTTTCTTCCTCCCAAATTAGTGTAGGGAAGGTTACTCACTTTGTGCCATTTTCTTTTCCTCCTGAAATCCAACTGGGATTTTTAGTTGTTCTGAGGGAGAATAGTTAGAATTTTCACAGTTTTCTGTGGCCTCAGAATAACCCAATGAGGTAGGTGAGACATAGAAGGCCAGTTTGCAGGTTGGGAAACAGACCGTAAGAAGTTACAAAGGCAGGTGGCAGTAGTTAAGGGCATAATGGTGAATGGCGGTGCTCGAATTCAAGCCTTTCAGTTCCTCATCGAGCTCATTCAGTAGAATGGTACAGTGAGTAAGGTACCAGTTAGAATAATTGTTGGGAAAATGCTGTTAGAATAGGATTGCAGGTTTTAGTGTCACATCACAGAACTGGGCAAGAGCAGGAGATGAAGAACTTTTTACTGTCGTGCATCAGTTCCGGTGATTGAGCTGTACCCCACTCAGCAGTCTTCTTGGTGTAGGGTGTTACCAACAACACTTTGATTGATTATGAGTAATAGGTAAATTACATTTGGGTCTGTTTTCTTAAAAATGAAAGTCCTTACGTTTTGAACAAGCCCTTTATGTATCAAAATACGTTTTTCCCCCAGTTTTTGCCATTTTTCTCATTGCACCAATGGAGAGTATAATTGGAAAGTGATGACCAGTCGCAGACTGGGTTGCTAAGGAAGGCTGAATTTTAATTCCGTGTTTTATAATCTACCCCTGGGATCTCCCCTTCCCATCTTATCTTGTACAAGAAGGCTAGAGACTTTACCTTTTTTTACTATTGTTGTTACAGTATCGTGCTCCCCAATTTTAGCACACATTCCGCTTCCTGTTAAGTCTCAAGTATTAAGTGTGTGAGTGAATGAATGAATAAATGACTGAGCGTCACAGTTCTTAATGACATACTATCGGATCTGATTAGACTTTGAGCAGTCCCTTACTAACAGTACTGGGATATTGATTCCTTTGGAATTCCTGTTCTTTGTGCTTCTGCAGTTCATCAAGTGCTCTTTGAGTGCTGTTTGTATCATAAGCACTTGGTACTGTGGTAGATGGAAATAGGAATAAAATTCACAACTTTTCATCAAAGAACTCATAGCTTAGTGGGATGTGTGAGGCACATACATAATAATTATCCTTCTCTATGTGCTTTTAGAGGTAAAAACATGCTGGAAGGAGTCTTCATGGGCTGGGGGAGGGGGAGAAATTTGGCTGCAGGCAAAGACAATTTAAGACAGAGAACTGTGTGTACCAAGGAAGGAAAATGGAAAAGTATAAGGTCTGCTTAAGAACAGTCCAGAGTTGCTAACTAAAAGCTTATATGTAGATTCATGGTGAGAATTAAAGTTGGCCAGATTCAGTTAGGATCATATGATAAAGATACTGAATTCCAGATCTGGGTGTTTATATTTAAATTAGCAGGCAGAGGGAAAGATAATATGGCAACACTATGAGGAATGATTGAAGTGAGGAATTACTGGATATAGTGAGAAACCATAATTAATAAGCAATTACATTATTCTTGGAAAACGTAAAACAAGTCTGAATTAGGGTTTGCAGTGGAAGTAAGAGAGGAGATAAAGTCTATAGGCATGGCAACTTACTGGATACTGGTGACGAGCAAGTGAAAGGAGCCTAGGATGAACCAGAAATTTCAAACTGGCATATCCCATAATAGAGAAATAAGAGTTGCTTTGAATTGGGAAAGGTAAAACATTTGATTCAGTTTGGGCTACTTAAATTCAGTTTTGGGCACACCTCATAGAATGTTTCTGTGAAGTTGGAATTTAGAGTTCCTTCTTGGGAACATGGTGTAGATTTGCGTCGTCTGAAAATGGAATGTTTTTTTCCAAGACACTTTGAATAGGAGGAGGCACTCCCCACTCTCTATGTGACTCTTCATTTGATTCTCAAGTATTCAGGTTATTACTTAATCCTTCAAATTATTATTGATTGACTTTCCATTTGCATGGTACCTTCAATTTTTCTGCCCTCTAAATGGTGATAAAATGGGGTGCCTGGATGGCTCAGTCGGTTAAGCATCCAACTTTGGCTCAGGTCATGATCTCGTGGTTCGTGAGCTCAAGCCGCGCATCAGCTCTGTGCTGACAGCTCAGAGCCTGGAGCCTGCTTCGGATTCTGTGTCTCCCCCCTCTCTCTGCCCCTCCCCCGCTCACGCTCTGTCTCTGTCTCAAAAATAAATAAACATTAAAATTAAAAAGAATAAATGGTGGTAAAGTGAATGGAAAGAATTAATGTATATTCTAGGAGTAAGTGCCTCATTGGGAGGAAGTGAATGCATGGAACTTCTCTAGCTTAGTTTAGAGGGGACTGCTTCCAACTCTTTGCAAACCTCTTGTTTATTGATAATACATTTTTTAATAGAAAATATTATTTCCTTATATTGCAGATGGGTGCTGTTCAGCCTTTTATATAATTTAAAAACATTTTTTAAAGTCTTAATTAAAAGATTTTTCAAGCTTCTACACCATACGATGTTTTCCGTTTCTTGAAAGCTCTATGGTATCCTATTCTATACTTTGAAGCTTATTGTCTGGACAGTTCAGGTGGGATTCCAGGGGTAGGAATTTGAGCTTATTTTGGCCCCTCAGTTTTTGTTGATAAAAATTGTATCAGTGGGTAGCCATTTTCTTGTATCCATTTATACACTTGCCTTTTACAACTGGTGGAATGAGAAAATGACTTATTTTCACTAGTTTGAAAAAGAAATATAGAAGCATATTCATTGCATGATAAATGTTAATGATAACGATTACACTGAAAGCTTTTGTCATTCAAGAGGCTCTGAATTGGAAATTAGATCCCAAATATGCTTTATATACAATGTAGTCAGTGGCATTTAATGAAGTCTCTGTTATCCATGATCAAGGATGGTTACTTGAAATTAAAAATAATCTACCTTGGCTGTTAATGTTGATATACTGAAATTCTTCCCCCCTATTATTATTTTTCTCAACAGCTTGTAAAGAAACTTTAAGATAGAAAAGCAAACTGAATCAGTGAACAGGCTGTTAGGGGAGGAGGGAGATGTTGGTGAGAGGGTACTTGGGGCAGGACCAAAGGGATTGGGGATTGATTCACAATCTGAAAGACAAGAGTAATCAAGGACTAATGACAAGCTGTTGCTTGATTTTGACAGAAATAATCCCCATCACCCTCACTGGGACTTCGGGGAGGGTCGGGAAATAAAAATTGGTTCACATAGCCTTGAAGACAGGCTAAATGAAGTAAGTCAGACACTAAAGGACAAATATTGTGTGATTCCATTTACATGAGGTATTTAGAGTAGGCAAATTCATAGCAACAGAAGGTAGAATGGTGATTGCCAGGGGCTGGAAGGAGGAGATAGGGAGTTATGATTTAATGAGTATGAAGGGTCAGTTCAGGAAGATAAAGTTCTAGAGACGGGTGATGGTGATGGCTGTTCAACAGTATGAATGGACTTATTACTACTGAATGGTACACTTAAAAATGACTAAAATGGTAAATTTTATGTTATGTATATTTTACCGCAGTTAAAAAAACCTTTAAAAAAAGTGGTTCATGCATAAAAAAGTGGTTATATGTGCAAAATTTTTTGGTATAGTCCTGATTTCATGTAAATTTTTTTTTCTGTTTAGGGAAAATGAGTTTACAGTACAGTGGAATCTTCTTAGAACTTTAAAAAAACACTTTTATTTACATAGATTGAAAAATAAGAAAAACCATATCTTATTTTTTAGTTTGATATGAGATATACTTTATTGATATTTCTGGTAATTTCAGAATATTTATTGCAGAACCATGTTGATTTGTTTTTCTTCTTTAGAAACACAATCACTCTATACTAGAAACACTTTTTTTAATGTTTAGGTTTTTTTTTTAATGTTCATTTATTTAGATATTTTTATTTTAATATTTATTTACAAATGAGAAGGGGCAGAGAGAGAGAGAGGGAGAGAGAGAATCCCAAGGAGACTCTGCACTGTCAGCACAGAGCCTGACTCGGGGCCCGAACTCACAAACTGTGAGGTCATTACCTCAGCCAAAATCAAGAGTTGGGCACTTAACTGACTGAGCCACCCAGGCTCCCCTACAAACACTTTTTGTTTATCTTGAGAGGAGTAGTTAATTTGGATGCCAAATTATATTACATAGTTGACTCTTTTAATTAAGGAGCTACTTTTTTTTTTGTAGATTTTTTGTAATCAGATAAATTGACTAGGGGTAACAGAATTTTTGTCTGAGTCTAGCGAGACACCGAATTTTTTTCTGAAGTAATTATATTTATAATTATGAAGTAGAATGTGGACATTACAGGATGGAAATCAAGTGATTTTTTTTTTCTCCCCAAATGATGAAATGGACTAAACTGAGAATTATGTGGCTTGTATTTTTCAGGGGGGGTTAACAGGTTAGTTGAATTGCCACCAAACCTCACCCGTTTGCAGTTGCTGCCTTCTGCTGTCTACTCTTTGACAGCATCCCTGCCATCACCTGTCCCTTCCCCACACACACAATGCGGTTGGGGGCGGGTGGTGCTATGTTGTCACAAAGGTGTTCTTAATTGTTGTGCCTCTTGTGTAGATCTGTGTTGAATCCTGAGCTGTGTTCTCCCACTTAGTGTTAAGATTACTTGGATACCAGCTTTGGCCTCCGACTTTAGAGTTCCTTTCAGCCTAATTCTTTGTTTCTGCAAAGAAACTTCTGAACTTCAAATTTGCTTTTTCTTCTAGAGTTGGAACGCTCCGTACCTCCACATTCCATGAGTAGAGCTCATCTCTTGGCTCTTATCGTTTGCCACTTTATCCACTGGCTTAAATCACCTTTCAGTCTTGGTCCTTATCTCTTTATTTAGTTTTTGGCTGCTTAAGGCAATTCAAGTAAGCAATGATAATATCTGATATTTATGTAGCACATCCTATATGCCAAGTACTTTCTAAGACCTCTACTGCTTGACATTGAATCCTCAGAACAACTTTAGGGGACAAGTAGTGTTATTACCCCCATTTACAGATGTGGAAGCCAAGGCACAAAGATCTTAAGCGACTTGTCCCAGGTCAGACATTAAGTAGCAGCATTCTGCCTCCAGAACCCATGCTCTTAGTGATTATGTTAAACTTGCTCCCTAGGAAAAATAGTATTTTGTCACCCAACTCTGTATTGTGAAACTTGTGTGGATAAATAGTGTTCATGAGCCAGAAAGCTTATCAGTCAACACTGTAGTTCACAAATGTTATTGCCTGGATACAAACTCATCAAATTTCCCAGTGTATCCAAAAAAGGGTCTTATTTTTTTGTAACTCTCAAACAGACTTTTAAGAGCTTGTGTAATTCATTTACTTATGTCATATAGCACTATATGTCTTTATAAAAAGGAGTCTTAACATATAAGTGCTTAACCTTTACTTCTTAATGATGAGCTTTTAAATTGTTATTGTGCTGACATAATTAGGTGTAACGCCTAAAATGCTTTGTGTGTATAGCTATAAAAAGAAAGTAATGTGATCTAGGACTGACAGTAAAGCTGTATCTAGGAAAAAATCCTATGGAAGGTTGAAATTGAATGTGGTAACTGCAATTATCTAAAAGGAAGTCTATTACCTTATGATAAAACTGTCAAAATAATGATTGGGTACTCCCACAAATTGTACGGAGAATCAATAAAACCAATATTACGTCACGGTTTGAGAATTTAGGAATTCCACTTTCTCCTAATTCATGAGAGGATGCTAATATATTTAAGAATGAGATAATTGTAAGGGCTTTTTTCCTGCTTCATTTTGTAAGTAACTCTTTGCTTGAGAAGCTTGATAAACAGCATTCTTGGAAAATATGAATAGTATATATTCATTAACCAGATAAAAATACACAGACAACACGAGCTACTTTCTTTTGCCTTGCAAGGACATGAAATGCAACATTCTGAGTGGATCTTTTTTGTTGATGGTGAATAACTTCTGCTTCAATGAGGGCCCTTGTTTTGACCATTTGATCTCTGATGTCATTGTATATAAGCTAGCCTCTCTGTATTTTAAAGAGGATTACCAAATTATTCTTGCTACAACTAAATTGTATGTACAGGTAAAGGATTTGTGTTCTTCGCTAAGCCACCTAACGTCCACTTCTCATTTTTTTTTGTCTTTTGATCTAAGAGGACATTTTGTATATTAATACAGGAATAATTTTTGGTTCCTGCTCTTGGTTCATCCCCTGGTCTCACATCTATATATATTAGTTGACTTGAATTACATATTTTAATATACCTACCATTTACTTACAACACTAGGATTGAGAGGATATTAAGGAATTCTGTAGATAACACATAAAACATGTGAATGGAACCTTACTATTTAAAAAAGTTTTTTTTTTTTTAATTTTTTAACGTTTATTTATTATTGGGAGACAGAGAGAGACAGACCGTGAGCAGGGGAGGCGCAGAGAGAGAGGGAGACACAGAATTGGAAGCAGGCTCCAGGCTCTGAGCTGTCAGCACAGAGCCCAACGTGGGGCTCTAACTCCCAAACCGTGAGATCATGACCTGAGCAAAGTTGGACGCTCAACTGACTGAGCCACCCAGGCACCCCAATTTAAAAAAGTTTTGATGTTTTTTTTTTTTTTTTTTTAATGTTTATTTATTTTTGAGAGAGACAGAGACAGAATGCAAGTGGGTTAGGGGCAGACAGAGAGAGAGGGAGACACAGAAGCAGAAGCAGGCTCCAGGCTCTGAGCTGTCAGCACAGAGCCTGACGCGGGGCTCGAACTCACAAGCTGTGAGATCAGGACCTGAGCCGAAGTCGGACGCTCAACCAGCAGAGCTACCCAGGCGCCCCAATGATGTTTTCTTTGATTCATGTAATAACTCTTTGACATGGATAAAGCAAATGTTATTTTGTGGTCTTATAAATGAGAAGCTCAGGGTAAATGACCAGCCTAGCATTATGCTTAGAAAGGGCAAGAACTGGGACTTGATCTCGGATCACCCACGCCTACCTGCTCCTTTACTCACCCTCATAATGTGTCTGAATGCACAAAAGAAGGAACAAAAACAATGAGAGGGAAGGGACCTAAGTCTTCTGATTTCAGAGTCATCTTCTTTCCACTATTTAATGAATGTGAATTAACACCATTGTTTAGATACTGCCCTGTGTGCCTAGCTACTTTTAATGTGAGAAGAGTTTATCATATTTCTACTTCAGTCTCATCTGTTACAATTTGTGTGTATCTCCTCTTGTAGAGTTGGAATCCCAACTAGCTATCCCTTACTAGCTATCACCTTGGGTAGCTTCTTGGGCAGCCATAGTTTGCTTATCTTCAAAATCAGGTAACGTCTACCTTTCAGTGTCATCCAGATTAAAGATGATTTTGTAAAGTACCTAAATCATAGCATGGTGCTTGGCACATCATAGACACTCAAACGATAGTGACTCTTGTAGCGATAGGCAGTAGTATTCTAGCAGTTCCTTAAAACATACAAAGGAATTAATTTATCCTTCATTGTCTTTTAGTACTTTTGAAATTTGAATTCTGTGATAATTTTGGAGATTCTGAAAACCTCTTCAAATTCTTTTTATGATGCTCTGATTGGGAAGAAATTAATTATGGTCCTATCAACGCAGCATAGAATGGGAGGATGAAGTCAATTTCCTGAATTCTTTTACTAATTTATTTATTTCAATTTAATGTATTTTTTCTTCTAGTAATGAAACAATAGCATGTTTGGCCTGCTTATATATGTACTGTGGAAATTTATAACCCTTTATTCTGCTATGTAACTATATCTTATACTTCAGGAATTCTTTTAGCCAATTGCAGCAGGATTGCTGTCAAAAGCAACAGGAGTTTTTGTTTTTTGTTTTTGTTTTTTTTTTAATGGTAATCGAAGGGTTAAGTTTTTCATGAGCGCATATCTGGGGGTAGCAATTCCACCAGAAAGCTAAAATCTTTCTTAGTAAAAATTTTATTGGGATAATTTTAGATGTACAGAAAAGTCACAAAGATAGTACAGAGAGTTTTCCCTATACCTGTCACTCAGTTTTAATTACCCATAATGTTGATGGGTATTGAGGAGGGCACCTTTTGGGATGAGCACTGGGTGTTGTATGGAAACCAATTTGACAGTAAATTTCATATATTAAAAAATAAATAAATAAATAAATAAATAAATTAAAAAAAAATGGGAAAAATAAAAACAAAAAAAAAAAAATTACCCATAATGTTATCATTTTACATTCCTGTGGTACATTTGTCACCATTAAGAAACCCATGTCAGTATATTACTATTAACGAAACTCCAGACTTTATTGAAATTGCACCACTTTTTCCACTGGTGGCCTTTGGCTGGTCCAGGGTCCAGTTCAGGAGCCCGTATGGCATTTAGTTGTTGTATTTCCAGCATCTCCCCTGGCGTATGACAGTTACTCAGCCTTTCCTTGTTTTTGAGGGCCATGATGGTTTTGAGGAATATTGGTCAGGTATTCTCTGTAATGTCCCTCAGTCTTGATTTATCTGATGTTTTTCTCTTGATTAGGCTGGGGTTACAGAATTTGGAAAAAAATAGCACAGAGGTGAAGTTTCCTTACCATCATATCCTATCAGCGAGTACATAATATCAGTACAATTTATCTCTGGTTATGTTAACCTCAATCTCTTGGTTAAGGTAACGTTTGCCGGATTTCTTCTCTGTAAAGTTACTGTTTTTCCTTTTCTGTACTCTGTTCTTTGAAAAAAAGTCACTAAATTTAGCCCACACTCAAGCTGGAGGGGACAATTTAACTCCACCTCCTGGAGAGGAGGATTATGTTGATATGTTATTTGGGATTCTTCTGTAAGGAAGTTTTGGCTCCTGTATGTATTTATTCAGTCATTTATTTATATATGCATACACGACTTGTGATACTTACTTTCTATTTGGGGTTATAATCTCACTAGACCACTTTTATTTAGATTCAGGAATTCAATTGTGCTACTCGTTCTAATCTTTTAACCAGACCTCCCCCATGTTACCATAAACTAAGCAGACATATGTCCTTGCCTGTCATTCATCTCAATGATGAAATTATTTTATGTCAGTCCCAAGTAAAGCCCTTTACAAACCAACTGACAAATTCTCTTTAGTTGCATTCTCTCCTTTACGAAGAGTGTTGATGCTATAATAAATGTCAAAGAAAAATTTTCTCAGTCTGATCTAAATTTTCATAAATCTGTTATATTTATTAACAAACACTTTTTTGTTTTGTTTTTGCACATCAACTAGTTTTGGTTATTAGGGGCAATACTTTCTGAAGTAAAGAAATCAAAATAAAAGTGAATTCCTTTAAAACCTGGGCCTGAATTTGGTCTTTTTCCATACTCCGTCACACCCCTCTGAATGATCAAACATGCTGGTCAGTCAGTGAACACCTTTGTCCACAGGGCGTGGGGTGGGCAGAATGTTCTCTGGCCTGTGTATTTGGCTTATTTTTTAAAGTATTTCTTGTTTCCATCTTGGTTTTCTTCCTTTTCCATTTTAGCTGTTCCTGTTGAGTTTTTAGCCTATTGATAAACATTTGGTGAAAAAAAACTGTGGCTTGTTTAAGAACTCTCCTTTCAGTGATATTTTATGTAGTTAGTTGCTTCTGTTTAAATTCTCGGCAGCGGGAAAGAGATCTTACTGTCTCTGGGGATGAAGAAAGTAGGCTGCACCTTTCACAAAACCATTTGTCTGTTGCATGTTCTTTGAATCAGCACTGGCATTGTGATGTTCTTTGTCTGGGGTTCCTTGCCTGCTGATTGGAAA
>NC_080788.1:66625667-66845667 GCF_028018385.1 Neofelis nebulosa | reverse complement strand
TTTAAGAAATCTGAAGTTTAGTTTGTACTGTTCTCATTAGGTTAGGGGCCTGTCAGAAAAGTACACACGTTCATGCCCTGCGTACTCTCTCCCTTTCCATGAATCCTTCCAATCCTGGGCAACACTTTTAATGACTTAGAATTAACTGCCTTCTAATTATGCACCGAGGCAGACACCATGATGGGGTATGGGTCTTTGCCAGCAAATGGAAACACAAGAGATATAAATGAGCAGGCTACCAGAGGGAATTGTGAGAGAGGCTTCTCAAAGTCAGCTAGCAAAGCAGAGACTTACTGCTGCCTCACTGAATAAGGTAAACTCGGTCATACCAGCAGCCACTGTGGTGTCACCTATAGAAGCATCCATTTTCTTTCTTTTTATATATAAGATATTTGTGATCTTGCCAGGTTTTTGGCTACCCCAGGAAATTTTGGCAGGTCTTTGCTGCTATCAGCTTTCTCCCCTGACCTGAGCTAGCCTTCTTTTCACCTGTGACTCAACTGTCAGTGTTATTTGATGTGCTGAGCTCCCATAAGCTAGGACCAGAGAGCTCAGCTTCTTTTTGTGGACGTATATTTGTTCTATCTGGAACACTAAGTGTGTTGAAATTGTTTTTTAAATTTTTTTCCATGTTTATTTATTTTTGAGAGACAGAGTGCATGAGCGGGGGAGGGACAGAGAGAGAGGGAGACACAGAATCCGAAGCAGGATCCAGGCTCTGAGCTGTCAGCACAGAGCCCGATGCGGGGCTCGAACTCAGGAACTGTGAGATCATGACCTGTGCTGAAGTCAGACGCTTAACTGACTGAGCCACCCAGGTGCCCCTAAGTGTATTGAAATTGTAATGGCTAATATTTGAATTGGAGGGAGGTCTAGGAGGGAGGAGGAATACCATTGGAAAACTTGAGTTATTTGTGGAATTAGGATGCATTAATCTAGAACATTTCCGGTTACTTTTGAAAACCATGAGGGAATAGTGCCGAAGAAGAACAGACTGGTAATTATGATCCCAACTGACTATGTTTATTTATATCACGGCTCCACCACTGACTGGGAGTGGGACTTTGGGAAATTATTTAAATTCCTCGTGTCTTAATTTCTTCATTTCTAAGATGTGGATAGCCACCTTGGAGATATATTCTGAGCATTCAATGGATTAATTCTTGTGCAGAGCTTAAAATGATTCCTAGCATACAGTATACACTCAGTAAATGTTGGCTATTGTTCATTTTTAGAAATGAAAACTTGCTGTAGGGTAGACTGAGTAACCCCCACCTTCCTGAATACTCGGCTGACTTTGTACAAATATTAAACTAGTATTTCTGAAATTTTAGAAATTTGGGTACATTTACAGTTTTTCCATATCTGCATTGTACCACATGTACTATAATAAATATACTATATTTATTTGAAAAATTTTAAGTGTCATTTAATTCTATTTTAGAGAGGAAATTTATAATTCTACCTTAAATGATAAACTAGAATTTCTTGCCATACACAGAAAGTACTTATAAAAATAATCCATAACTGCTAAAGAAAAAAAATGTTTTGTGTGCTCAGAAAGTCATTTCACACGCCTATGCCAGCGTTAAGCACTCTTCTCTTTGAGAGACGTGGCATTAGATGTTGTCAGCATTTAAGGACCCATTGTGTCCTACGTGTTTTTAGTCTAAACTTTCTGAAAGATGTGTGTGTGTGTGTGTGTGTGTGTGTATATGTATTTATTTTATTTTTTTTTTTTTAATTTTTTTAACGTTTATTCATATTTGAGAGACAGAGAGTGACAGAGCATGGCGGGGAAGGGGCAGAGAGGGGGAGACACAGAATCTGAAACAGGCTCCAGGCTCTGAGCTGTCAGCACAGAGCCCGACGCGGGGCTCGAACTCACAGACTGTGAGATCATGACCTGAGCTGAAGTCGGATGCTCAACCGACTGAGCCACCCAGGCGCCCCTGTATTTATTTTTTTTTAAGACCTACTCATCCATAATGAGAAAAGTTCAAATTAAGCCAAATCCATTGGACTAAAAATTACTGTAACAGTAGGGAATATAGGCAGGACTTGAATTTTGAGTAGTTCATTAGTAACTCATTCAGCAGTTTGTGGAGTAACTCGTATAGAACAACTTTGAGATGATAACAGAAATATTTCTGCTGGTAAGCAGCTTGCTGAGCAACCTCACATAAACTGTTCCTTAGTCCTCCACATGAGCCACATGTTCTCAAATGGAGTGATATCACTTTAACAGATATGCCATATAGTTGTGGCATTAAAATTTCAAGGGGGAAAATTAAGGAAAAAATGTCTAAAAAATCTCCTTCGGTGGGCTATAATGAAAGAAAAGGTTAAGCAGGATTTATGTAGACCAGACCAACATAGGACCACTGAAAGCCAAGCTTGAAATCTGAAACCTTCTACCTTCAGAACCAGTAATAAACTTGTAAAAATTATCTCTTATCTTCTTGGGGTGACCAGAGGTTGAACTTAATCCTCCATGAAAAAGCCCTCAGATACTTACAGATAACCTTAAGAAAATGCAACATCTTTTTTTCTATATCGTGCTGAACATCCTTTTTCCTTAAGATTTTTAAAATTTTTAATGTTTTATTTATTTTTGAGAGAGAGCATGAGCAGGGAAGGGACAGAGAGAGACAGCGAGACAGAGGATCCTAAGTGGGCTCTACACTGACGGCATCGAACCCGATCTGGGGCTTGAACTCATGAACCGTGAAATTATGACCTGAGCCGTAGTCCGACGCTCAACCTACTGAGCCACCCAGGTGTCCCAGATTTTTTTTTTTTTTTTTTTTTTTAAGCATGTCGTGGTTTCATGTCTTGGCATCTTGATCAATCTTCTGTCAACAGATGACAAAGTAATGTGTAATCAAATGCCAAATGATTGGGAAACGGTATGAATTCCCTCCCCTATATGAGGTAGGGGAGAGCAAGTAGATTGGAAACAAGGGGGAATTTTGCTGGAAGAGGTGAGAATTGAACTGGCTGAGGGAAAGATAAGGAAGAACATTCCAGATTTGGAGAGTAGAATTGGAGGTGGCTGAGTAGGAGGGGTGGAATTAAGTATACTCCTGGCATTAATCAGATGCTTAATAAATACTTGTTGAGTGTATGTTTATGGCATAAGAATTGATGGTGTGTAGTGGCCTGAAACAAGAATCTGATCAGTGTGTAGACTCCTGTTTTAGAGACATCTTCCTCTTGGCCTTTACATAATAACTTCTTTGAAACATTTTGTTTTTTATGTTATTTTTTAATGTTCATTTATTTTTTGAGAGAGAGAGAGCATGCACACGAGCAAGGGAGGGGCAGAGAGAGAGAGAGAGAGAGAGAGAGAGAGAGAGAGAGAGAAAGAGAGAATTCCAAGCAGGCTTCATGCTGTCAGCGCAGAGCCCGAGGTGGGGCTCTGTCTCTCGAACTGTGAGGTCATGACCCAAGCCGAAATCAAGAGTTGGACTCTACTGACTGAGCCACCCAGGCGTCCCCATGATACCTTTTTCATTTGATGACTGTAGTTGAAGTTATTTCTTACATGATTATGTGCTAGTTAGCAAAATTTAATTTGCCCCTATAAGATTCCCTCATGTTAAAAGATAGTGCTTATGTAGATTGTCAGATGGGATTAGACTGCTTTAGAGATCACTTTTGTGCGGTGAGAGAGCTAGTGGGCTGCCTGGAATTGTCCAGGGGAAATAGTTCCAACTGCAAGAGTAAGGAAGCTCCCGCAGGTCACAGGCAATATTCAAAATGTCCAGAAAAGACATTGGCAGGCCAGCTCCCATGAACATGTAACCTGGGACCTTTAAACCTGGATGGCCAAAGGCCTTGAGCCAGCGTTTAAAGAGATTAGATTGTAGCTGGTAGTTTAGGCTTAGCCGTTGTGGAGCCCAGCCTCTGCAGGAGCCGCGTGAAAAGGCAAACTCTTGGTGCACTCTGGGAGCAGCTGCATTTCCCCGCAAACTGTTTAACTGCAATGATTGTATTTTCTTGTTGGAGGGAGAACTAGGTCCTCACAGCACTCTCTGTCTGCACGTCAGTTTCCTTCCACACGGCCCGTCTCGACTTTATCGCAGTAGCATCCATCTCTTACTTCATCCTTTTTCTCCTCCTGCTGGCTGCCAGCCAGTACACAGTCATCCCCATGCTGGCTCACCTGTTGTGCTTCAACCTATTTGTGACCTTAGATCAGAGGCCCCAACGAGATATGGTCTAGTCTTGGTTTTACCTCAGGTGTAACCTAGTCAAAAGGCACTCTTGGCAGCTGGCAGGATTTCCGGGGACCTTCAGAGCATAGGGGATGTAGCTGCTTATTTGCCCCAGTTCCTTCCAGCAGTGGCTCACCGCTTATTTGAGCTTACGCCAAGGAAAGGAAGAGTTATAAAGATGGGTGTGATGTCAGTGACTTGGGGGAAAGTCTCTACGTGCTTGATTGCCGGTGCTTGAAGTAAGGGGAAAAAACCTCCTTGTGTGGTGATAGACAAGATTTAAAATACAGCCGCTGTCTCCCACCCCCCCTCCATGGAGTGAGAGCATGGTGAGCTAATACACACAAATGTGTGAAGGACTTCTCCCAGGTTCTTTCGCAAGGACAGATGGGATTCCGCATTGTACCCTGACTGCCACAGAGGGGCGTGGCAGGGGTGGCGTGTAAGAAGGGACAATCTGGCATTGTCCAATTTTGCCTGTTGGACAGAGTCACTTCTGGCTATCTCTCCAAGGCTGCGGCAATCATATACTTGGTAAGAACAGCCCCCCGACTCTATACATATCTCATGAAGTCTTTCTTCTTTTACCTTCTTGACAATAGAAGGTAACGAGTGACGTATGTATTGATAATGCAGTGTTGAGAGGCAGAATGCATGCCGCGCCATGATCTAACTCAGCCAAAGCAATAGGATGACAGCTTCAGCTGCCCAAGTCTGAAGGAGCATGTTAAATGTGCTTCGTGTGTTATTTTATTTCATCTTTACAACAGCCCAGCAAAGTAAACACCGGTGTTATACTCTTTTACAGACGAGGGAACTGAGGGTCACCGACATTAATTAACTTGCTGAGATGATGGAGCTAGTGGGTGGAAGAACCAGGCCAGTCTGCCTGATTGTAGGCTCAGCTAGTAACCCCTGTTCCATGCTGCCTCTCCATTTGAAAGTGTCAGGCTGCATAGTTTTCCAAGTTCATCTTGCTTTTAGAAGGCACGTTTTTTTCCTTTTTTGAGGAAGATGTAAAGAAACATGGTCTTGTGTGACATCTGAGGCTAGGTCACAAGGAACTGTAAGCTGCTGCCTGCTTCCCTGGGGTGCTTGCTCTTGGAACCCTTGTCAAGAGGAAGTTCAGGCAGACCTTAGAGAGGCCCACATGGAGAGGAATCAAGGCGCCTCACTCGTAGTTCCAGTTGAGGTGAAAGCGAGCATAGATTTGCCAGACGTGTGAGTCGTGATCCAAGGGAACCCTCTAGCACCCAGATAATCCACTCCAAGCCATGTCACGCTAAGAGAAGCTATCTCCATTAAGCCAGCTTAAACTGCCAAATCATGAGCATGTTAAGAGCTTATTGTTTAAAGCCTCCCCCTCCAAAAACATGGGTTTATACTTGACAGTTTGATGGAACCGATTCTCAAACTGCAGAAACGAGTTGTGAAGCTTGACGATTATCATGGTACTTTGGCCTGTGACGTGGCAGCAGCCTTTGGAGGAGTCAGGGTAACAATTCATTTTCTAGCCACCAGTGACCCTCCTGCTGTTCCCTGGCCCAGCCAGACCCTCCACAGCAGAGCGGACTTTGGAGGTGACACAGGTGGATCCACTTTACAACCTACCCACTTATTGGCCACCTGCCCTTCTCTCTGTTGTTTGTGGCTCCAATTTGTCAAGAGGATCTTCTCTTTGTATATTTAAATAACTTTTAACTCCACAGAAATTAACAAGGAAACAGGCTTTCCCTGGAATTTACTAAGAAATTTCTAAAAATTTCAGCAACATAGCAGAAGGAGCTTTTTGTTGATGGGCCATATTTCCATGACAAAGACATAAGAAATGATTGGAGAAAGAAACAAACAAAAATCTTTTAAAATACAAAACTAAGTTCAAACAAAAGGAATTCAATCTCTAGTGGTAAGGAATGGAGAGAGAATGTATATTCAGATTGGTAAACTGGGGCTCTCACTTTGTAGGGCCACTTTGTAGAGTTGTTAGCTTTAGAAAAGGACAGGAGGAGTTGGGGCTGAGATTTTAATTCCCCAGAGGGAAAGATGCACAACGATGAGCTGGAAGTGAACCTCCACAGACAGCCCAAACCATGGGGAAAGGACTGGGGAAATACCACTTGCCTGGAGAAAATGATGAGGAAGCTTGCCTCCTATATATGGTCTTGAGTTGTGGGGCATTTGTAGAGAGAAACTAGAAATAGGTCAGCACCATTTGTGGGTTTGGGTTTAAACCTGGGCTCTTGTTTATAGTACAGGAAGCCCAAGTTCAGAAATCAGTAATAAAACTGGTCTCTGCAAAAGTAAACATGAAACTACACTGTCATGGTTATTTCCACAGTGCAGGTCAAACAATTCTTGCTGAAATTAAGTTCATACTAACAATTTACAAACCAAGTGAGGAGAACACTACTAATGTTATGTTATGTTATGTTATGTTATGTTATGTTATGTTATGTTATGTTATGTTATGTTATGTTATATGTTATATGTTATGTTATGTAACGTTACGTTACATAGAAGATAGGTCGGTAGGGAGGCAGATAGAGAAATTGCATACCATGAACTGGAGGTAAGAAAATCTATAAGATGACATTTTAAAACCAAAAAAACTATATAAGCTGGCCAAATAAATAAAAAACTAACTAGATAATGGAAAGAATAGAAATTAGTGTGAAAAAAGAGCAGATAGATTTGGAAAAAAACAACAATAAAATTTGGAAATGATATCATTGTGAAGTGAAAACCTCATGAGATGAATGAAGTGTTAGATTAGAAAAAAGATTAGAAGAAAATTAGAAGAATTAGAATAAAAGTTAGTGAATTTTAGGATGGCTCTAAGGAAAGCACTTTTAGTATATAACAAAAGAGATGAATAGAAAGGAAGTAACACTTTATAGGAGTAGGAAACATAGGAGACAGTAATAAGGCCTTCTGATAGATGTCTAATATAAGAGTTCCAGAAGGAGAGAATAGAAGCCCAGGTTATAATGGCTCAAAATTTTCAAACTGGTTAAGGGCATATATGCGTAAGTTCATCAAACAGCTAATTCCAAGCAAACTTAAATTAAAAGAGCCATGTCCAGGCACACAGTGATGAAACTGTTGAATATCAAAGAAAAATTTTAAAGGAGCCAGAGATAAAAGACAAATTAATTCTATGGGGATTATCATTAAACTGACAGGAGAGTTCTTATCAATAACAAATGTCAAGAGACAGTGAACTCGTATCTTCAAAGGGTTGAAATAAAATGACTCTTAGTTTATAATTCTATACCCAGCTATATTATCATTCAAAAGTGAGAAATAAGTTATTTTCAGGCAAAACAAGACTAAGAGATTTTACTATTCATTGGTCCCATCTGAAAGAATGAATACATAGGTGCTTTACTAGCAAAGATATTGAATACAAAAGCAGAGAGCTGAATTCAAAAAGCAATACTGAAAGAGGAAATGGGCAAATGTTCATAAATCTAAGTAAGTGTCAAACATGTAAAAAAATAGAGACCATTGGAGTACTCAAGAACAGAACCAGTTATGTGTGGTATATGTATATATGTATATGGAGAGAGAGAGATTTATTATAAAGAATAGGCTGATGTGATAATAGAGGCTGAAAAGTCCCAAGTGCTACAGTAGGTAAGCTGGAGACCCAGTAGAGCCAATGGTTTAGTTCCAGTCCAAAGGCCTACAAGTTTGAGATCCAGGAGCAGCCAGTATTTTAGTTTGAGTCCAGAGGAAAATACTGATGTCCCGGATTGAAGGCAATCAGTCAGAAAAAACTTATCTTCTATATTCTGGTCAGGCCTTCAACTGATTGGATGAAACCCATCCACCTTGGTGAGGGCAATGTGCTTTACTCCAATTCAAATGTGAATTGTGAATCTCATCCAGAAACGCTATCACAGACACATCCAGAATAACGTTTTGTCAAACATCTAGGCACCCTGTCTGTGGCCTAGTCAAGTTGGCATAAAATTAGCCCTCACAAAAACTAAGGACTTAATGTTTACCAACAAGGTGGTTAGATAAAAACAATAGACACAATAACATGCAGGCTTATGGGGAAGCAGGGCTTCCTGATTGGAGTGAGTGCATTCTAAATTCCTTATGTAGCTGACCATTGAGCAACATGAGTTTGAACAGCATGGGTCCATTTATATGCTGATTTTTTAAAATAAATACAGTGTAGTACTGTAAATATGCTTTCACTTCCTTATGATCTTCTTATTAACATTTTCTTTTCTGTAGCTTTATTGTAAGAATATAGTATGTAATACATATAACATATAAAATGTGCTAATCGACTGTGTTATCAGTTAAGCTTCCTATCAACAGTAGGCTATCAGTAGTTAAGTTTTGGGCAGTCAGAAGTTATATGTGGGACTGCTAACCACACAGGGGGTTGGTGCCCCTAATCCCCATATGATTAAGGGTCAACTGTACTCAGAATTACAAAAGAGTTATGATTAGATTAGATATGGGTCTGTTTAAAATTAATGAAAAAATGAGAAGAATACAGAAGATTTAAATAATACAATGAAAAATCTTGGCCTACTAGACATAACTGAACCCTGTATCTGAAAATTAGGAACTTTATTATTTTTTAAGATCTGTAAAATATTTATAAAAATTGATTGCAAATGAAAACACCAAAGGAAGTCAAAGAGATACCCCCAAATGAATATAAGCATCACATACTTTGACCAGTATGGTCAAATTAGAAATTTGGAATAAATTTTTAAATAATTTATAGATCAAAGATAAAATCATAATGGAAGCTATAAAATATTTATAAATAAATAAGAAGAACACTTGGAGCATGTAGCTAAAGCAGAATCTAGAGGGAAAATTATAGCCTTAAAAAGTATATGTTAAAAGATTAAAATTTTATATGACAAAGATAGTAAGTCTGTAAAAGAATAATACAATGAACTCAAAGTGGAAAGCCAGAAATAATGAGGACAAAAGGATGAATTAAATGAAATTGGAAGGAATGAAGCAGTAGAGAGAATCAATGAAACCAAAATTTAGTTTCTTAAAAATACTAGAAAAATGAACTGACCTCTAGCAAGACTGATAAATAAAAAAGTTTACACAAATTAATATTAGACTATCTAAGGTAAATTTAATTGAAGATCCAGACATTAAGTCAGAGTGGTGGGTGCACGGATGTTTGTTTTTTTTGTCTCTTGAAATATTTCACAGAAAGCAGGAGTGCCTGGGTGGCCCAGTCAGTTAAGCCTCTGACCCTTGGTTTCAGTTTGGGTCATAATCTCCCAGTTCTGTGGGTTCGAGTCCTGCATTGGGTTCTGCACTGGCAGCAAAGAGCCTGCTTGGGATTATCTCTCTCCCTCTCTTCTCTGCCCCTCCACTACACGTGCTGTCTCAGTCTCTCTCAGGTTAAACAAACTTAAAAAAAAAAAAAAAAAGAAATATTACACAGAAAGCAGATCATAATCTTCAGCATTATGCCTTAGTCCAGACATTGCCTATTGCCTGTCTTCTGTAACATGCTTTAACAGGTACCAGTTCTCTCCTACCCTTGTGCATGTAGCCCCAAGTGACTCATGTATTCCTGCCTTATACGTGGTTGGTAGAAAGTTGAAATTCTAGCAATCGATTGAAGCAGTGACAGGGGTGAACTGTAAAATCAACAGATGAATGCATCTAGGAAAGGTTATGGAAGACCTAAGCCTCCTGTCTACATATGGTCAAAAAGGATGGATACAACGTGGGCTTAGGTAGTAGCTGGCCCAGGGACAGCTTGTATGAAAGGCCCTGGCTTCCTTGAGCCCTTCTTATTCTTAGCCATCCCAGGATTGTCCAACTGCCTTTCCTTACCTGTTTGATACTGCTCATCCCTCTGGCGGTTCTTAGCTTCAGTGTATGTGTGTAAAAGTAAGTTTGCACTCTCTGGCTTGGATCTGAGACACAGGTAGACTTTTATGAAGCTTAAGTGCTAAAATCTGCAAATGGGGGCCAAGCATATCCTGGGTCTGTGGCCAAGGCCTTGACTCCCTATTTATTATCACTTTCTGTCTTGCTCTAAAAAATAGGGAAAGGAAAAGACATTTTACTGAGTTTAAAATGAATGTGGATTCAATACATAGTTTTTAGTATTCAATTTAAAATGATTGACTTGTTCTCGCAAGCTTTCTCTGATTTGAATAGTGTTCTATTCAATATATTCAGGCTATTTAAAAAAAAAAAAACTTGGGGCGCCTGGGTGGCTTAGTTGGTTAAGTTCCCGACTTCGGCTCAGGTCACGATCTCGCGGTCCGTGAGTTCGAGCCCTGTGTCGGGCTCTGTGCTGATGGCTCAGAGCCTGGAGCCTGTTTCAGATTCTGTGTCTCCCTCTCTCTCTGACCCTGCCCCGTTCATGCTCTGTCTCTCTCTGTATCAAAAATAAATAAATGTTAAAAAAATTAAAATAAATAAAATTAAATTAAAAAAAACTTATTGGCTATGATTCTTAGTTCTGATAAGCACTATTCAAAAAATTTATATTGTGAAGAAAATTACGTCATTAGTTTCTTTTTTCTATAATATTTACTTTTCTTCTCTCACAAAATAAGTGACTTCATCTTCTTATATCCTAGAGTATTTTACCTCCTCTATTTAAGAAAAACATTTTTTAACATTTATTTATTTTTGAGAGAGAGACAGAGAGTGAGAGTGGGGGAGGGGCAGAGAGAGAGGGAGACACAGAATCCGAGGCAGCTGTCAGCTCTGAGCTGTCAGCACAGTGCCTGACATGGGGCTCAAACTCATGAACTGTGAGATCATGACCTGAGCTGAAGTCGGATGCACAACTGACTGAGCCACCCAGGCGCCCCTTCTCTCCTCTATTTAAAAAAGAGCCTTTGATCTATGGTTTGCCTTGAGTTATCATACAGTTTGATATGCGGTCAGTAATTTTCCAAAGGATAGAACTTTTGATCATGTTATCTGGCCATTTATAGATTGATAATCTTTTCCTTATATGGTGTAAGAACAGTAGAACATTTTAGTTATAACCAAGTACATGTGGGGAAGGTGCTGTTGTTTCTTGGAGACATAGTATGGCATCATGGGTACCTTAAAAGAATGTGTCTGTCATTACTGTCTGGTAACTGAGGGGCCAACCAGAGAGAGAACCCTCAGAGAAGGTCACCAAATGCATGAGCAACTGCTTTGGTCCCCTCCAGCTGGCCAGGCCTTAGAATTAAGTTGGGAAAATCGAGTGAAGTTAGCAGGTGCATTACTATCTATTTAACACTGTTTTTGCAATAATCTATTCTTTTACAGTGACAAGATTGGCTGTTTCATTTTCCCAGTATTTGTACCACATAGCCATGGTCATTTTTTACAGAGATAATAAAGTCTAACTTAAGCTTATGTGAAGCAAATGCCTAACTTTGATTTGGTTCTTTTTTTTTTTTAATTTTTTTTTTTAGCGTTTATTTATATTTGAGAGAGAGAGAGACAGAGTATGAGAAGGGGAGTTGCAGAGAGAGGGAGACACAGAGTCCAAAGCAGGCTCCAGGCTCTGAGCTATGAGCACAGAGCCCGACACGGGGCTCGAACCACGAACTGTGAGAACATGACCTGAGCCGAAGTCCAATGCTTAACCGACTGAGCCACCCAGGTGCCCCTGATTCGGTTCTTGCTATCACTTAAACTTGACAACATCAACAAGACAGCCATTGTTGCTTTTTTTCTCCAGAGACACGAGAAAGGTTGAAGGTGGTTCGCTTAGATAATATTGTCATTTTCTACAGAAGACCGTGAGCCTGAGAGGTTCCGTGTTCCACAACTTTGCCCAGGCTGAAGAGCTAGTTGTAGAGATAGGGCTGGCTAGTATTACTCTGGTGATGATGCTCTTTTTAGGATTCCAGATATGGCTTCTACACTTGCGGTTACAAACACATGTTTACAAATGGCTAAGTATGTAAACGTTGTTATAAGCGTGCAGAATAGGAAATAATTAAACAATAGGAAATAATTTTTAAAAAGTGTATTGCATGTTTTTCTTTGTGGACTCAGTGCTGTGCTTAAGTGAAAAAGATGTAATTTCCTTATTTCTTTACACAGTATTTACTAACATTTATCATATCTGTCAGTGTTCTTATGGTGTTGAACTTGATAAAGAACATAGTAATCTAAAAAAAAAAAAAAACTAAAATCATCTCCGTGTGATTGATGTTGATCTGTGGTCTGCGTTCATTCTATTAACTAGAGAATTGTCCAATATGCATTTTAGTTTGTGTTTGTGTGGATAGACCCTAAGCCGTTTTGCTGGATGTTTGGGAATCATCCCATTGGAGGACTTGGAAGGATTGATTCCTAGGCACCACTTGACTTAGTTTTTTTTTTTTATTTTTTTTTTTTATTTGTTTTTTTTTTAAATTTTTTTTTTTTCCAACGTTTTTTATTTATTTTTGGGACAGAGAGAGACAGAGCATGAACGGGGGAGGGGCAGAGAGAGGGAGACACAGAATCGGAAACAGGCTCCAGGCTCCGAGCCATCAGCCCAGAGCCTGACGCGGGGCTCGAACTCACGGACCGCGAGATCGTGACCTGGTTGAAGTCGGACGCTTAACCGACTGAGCCACCCAGGCGCCCCCACTTGACTTAGTTTTAATTTAAAGGCTTGCCTTCTTCCCTTGCAGAGGAAGAGGAGTTCTGGTTATCTTGGCTTCCACATGCCTACAGAAAACAGCAGGGCCAGAATCTCTTGCCTCCATTTGCTAAGGGTATGATCTGATAGAGCATTCTTCGTTAGATGCCTCCCCTAGCCTTTCTTCTGTAGTACTTCTGGGGTAAGGTCAATTTAATTTACACTTGGATATGAGGAGGCATATTCTGGGATAAAAATTCATATATATATATATATATATATGTATATATATATTTATTTATTTTTTTCCCTTCCTTAAGTTTCTTTCAGTTGTTAGTCAGTTTTACCTACTTTTCTCATCTGGGACCCGGACATAATATTTTGTGGCAATTGATGAGAATTATTTTAGAAAGGTTTAGAATTCAGAGATGCTTTCGTGGCTAAAAGTTGTTTTTATTGACATCATTGAAATCCGACCTGCCTTCACTAAGTTCTCCGTGTACATCTGCTTAGGTAGAAAATACTTAACCTGCAAAAGGTAAACATTTCTTCTCTGATTGTTCATGTTGTGTTTTTTCCCCAAGCGGGCTTTTCCAGAGCTAATTGATCTGCAAGGAGACATATGCTTTAGGTCTGTACTTGTTAATTTACCTTGGAAAAATTAGGTCATCTTCAAATCTGGCAGTGTGGCTTATAAACTTGGCAAAATGGTCTAATTAAAAGCTTCCCTTCGATTAAAAAAAAAAGGAAAAAATTATTAGTATCAGTAATGTTTTCATTTGCATAGTTTGTGTGTATATAGGTACATGTCAGTCCTCATGCTGCATTAGAAGTATGTTGACTGTTAACAGTTCATCTCTTTTCTCCTACAGCCTCCAAGTCTGTTATAAATAGTATGCTACGGGACCCTTCTCAGATTCCAGATGGAGTTCTAGCAAATCAGGTCTATCAGGTATTAATCACAGCTGTCTATTTTCAGTGGCAGTGCTATCTGCCTAGCGGAGTAAAGGATTTTAAACCTCATTTAATTACTGTCATCATAAACTATCACTGAGGTCAGGGTGCACCATAAATGGCAATGCAATATTTGCGAGAAGAGCATTTCACTTTTTAATAGCTTGCTTTTATAGTGAATAAAAAGCATGCGATTTTTGTTTTCTGTGATTAAATCTTAACAGCCTTTTGATAGCTGGGTTTTTTTTTTTTTACTTTATTTTTTTAAGGAAAATAATGACTGCTTTTAGGATACTAGTTAACGGCAACCCTTTTCATAGTCACCCCAGACCCCCTTCTGTGTTTTATCCACAGTGCATTGTGAACGACTGCTGTTATGGACCACTGGTAGACTGCATCAAACAGTATCCTTTCCCATAAAATTTTAGGTGCACAATTGACGAGCTCAGACTCAGTGGAGGAGATGTGTCTAGCTTTAACCTGACATAAAGTTCTGCTTCACAAAACACATTTCATACCCTTCTACTTTACATTCAATCAACTGGAGGGTCACTGCAGACCATCCTTTTCTACAGCTTAAGGAAAATCAGATGGGCCACGGGAGGCTGTCAGTTCAGCAGTTGTACATTCACACGTTATCTCAAACTGCTTCCTTTTCAGGGAGTTTAAAGGGACAGAATCATGAAGCACGTGGCCTACTGTCTGGGAATGTCTCTCACCAATCCAGTGAACACTGAAAAAAGAGAGAACGAAATTCCATACAAAATGAGCCAAATTCAGTTGAGTTCCCTAGAATAAATGTGGAGCCTGGAGTTAAAGGAGGAAGTGATTAAAATGCCACGGAGGCCATCGCTTTTGAAAGGGCAGTAGATTCTTGTTGCTTAAATGCTGATTACAGCCCAAGCTGCCATTTGGATCCCTAATAAACAGTTTGAGAGAAACCAAGCTAATTTTTCCCTCTGGACTGAATGTAAGGCTATAAACACAGGTGTCCAGTCACTCTTCATTAGAGACATGAGATTACTAAAGAGTTAATACTTTCTTCTTGAAACGGGATTTGAGCAAACATTCATTACTTCATGAAGTAGGACGTTATCCACCAATACCTTTAGCATTACTGTGGCAGTGCTGAGAATTTTGATACCCCTTGGTGGAAAAATGCTATTTAAAGAGTAAACAACTAGTAATTTTTTAAATGAAAATCCTATTCCACCTGAGTCCATGTGTCTCACATTTCTTAATACTGTAAAAGGCCTTCCTAGTGTAGGTTTTGTGAGTATGGGTAGCACTCTGACTATTTGAGACTCAGTGTGACTAATCAGGAAGCTTTGTGTTGAAAGTCCTGTGTGTGTGTGTGTGTGTGTGTGTGTGTGTGTGTGTGTTAATATCCCGTCTTGTTTCACAAAGTCTTAGACTCCGTAAAATTTTTGTAAAGAAACTCATTTTCTTTATAAAGTTACCCTTTGAAAAACAATCTTTGAACAGAGCCCTCTTGTAAGAATATTCACTACCTAAATGATAGTCCTTTATATATTTATTCTTCAAGTGTGTCCCCCCCACCACCAATGTAGTTTAATAAAATCACAGCCCTGTCATAAGCTTGCCTTTTTATTAGACCAAAGTGAAACTATACTTCTATTTTCAGTATAGAATTAATGATAGCATTAGAAATTGTAGGAGTGCCAACCTCATGTTGCTACAGTGATAAAGTTTAGCACATTTGTATAACAACTAACACCATCTCAGAGTATCTGGGGCGGAATTACATGTTAATTTTAAAGCACATAAAATAGTTAAAAATCAATTTAAAGTTAAGGTTTTAAAAGCATAATGTCTTTTGAAGGATTGCATATTGATTTTAAATATAACTATCTAATTATATATGCATGGACTAAGTATGAAGTCAACTGCTTTGTAAATGCCAGGAGGCTATTTTTCAGTAATAGTTGAGATGCTTACGGGAAACTAGATTGCTGTATTGCTGGCTAAGAAAATGGCTTGTGAGGTTATTTACAAGTTTTGCCCCATGGTCACTGCCATACATCAATAATAGGTATTATTATAGACAAAGTCTAAGTGTTTTCTGCTTATAGAGCATTATAAATTCTGTTCAGAGTATTTTCTTTACATTTTTGCCATCATTCACTTTTCCTTTTTTGGCTGTGTTATTGCCAATAGAATTTAATGTAGTACATGGTTTCAATTGATAAAGATAATGATGTATGTCTATAAATTGCATTCACTGACTAGATTATAATTTTGCAGTTCCATTATGCCTATTGCCAGTAAAATTACTGGTTTTATAAGCTTTGTTTTCTAGACTTTGTGTTTTTTATATGTTTATATCAAGAAAAGCATAATCAAGAAGCATGTCTTTGCAAAATTTCAAATCGGTGATTGCTTTCACCACACAAAATAAAACAAGCTGGGAAATTTATAGAGAACTGATTTTATTTTTGCACCGAGGTAGTAGCAGTTTCGTATAATGTAAATATGCTTGCATAGATGTTTCCTAGATGGATCCACAGGAATTACTTTATTTCACACTGAATAAAAATTAGTAGTTTTCCGTGTGAGCGAAAATGCTATTTGTATGTTGTTCTGATAATTTAGTAATGTTTACATTGCTTACTGTCGGTAAATTACATCATTTTGTGAGAAAGAAAGTACACATTTAGTAAATAGAATAGGTGCAAAATCTTTTTACTCCATTATGTAAATGTTACATGTAGACATTTGTGTAAGTAGAATAAAGCAAATTGGTCATTTACAAATAAGACATCACGAAAAGCACGGTAGCAAAGAGTACATACATTGTCATTGTGCTTTCTTTTTTTTCTTTTGGTGTCTTCTACATTTTTTCCTGCACAGCCATGTCCATCCACACCTTTCCTGCCACAGATGTATTCACGGACACAAAAGGTGTGAGAAACCAGCCAGTTCACCTTTCCAAAGTGTGACTCCAGGACCCAGCTATTACCCAAAGACTTAAACTGAGCACCAAGGAAAGAGGTTGATGCAGGAAGCTTAAAATGCTGTGGGTTTCATTTCTGTACCATCAGTAACCTCCGTTTCATGATTCAACATTTGAGATGTGAATAATTTACAACAATAAAAGTGAGAGCGCATTTATGTGGATTAGAAGTAAATAATTTAGTTCTAAAATGCGGGATGCCCCTACTAATGAGAAACCATTGAGAGATCTTCAGCAGATGTCTTCAGTGGACTCTGCAAATGTGTGAGAGTTTATGATTTTAAAATTTGTTCCTTTATTTTTTTTTTTTTCCAGTTAGAAATTAAATAAGCACAGCCACGTGCATAGTGGGGAGAGGGGACAACAGAAGGAAAAATGCAGTTATGCGTTGGGGCACATTTTGATGGTGGACATGAGTGGCCTCATCTCTTGAATTATGATTTAAATGGTATTAACCTGTATGTGTTGATAAAGGGCAGATGATTCTCTAGGAATTTTTTTTTTTTTAACAAATAATGCATAAATTTTATTTCATTTAAATTGGACTCTTGCAGTGCATGATGGGGTAAGCTGAGGAGCGGCGTGACCATATTGACTTACCCAATGGAGAATTAGATAATTACTGCCAAATGCACTTGATAGAGTCAAAGTACCAGAATAGGATTACACTCCTTTTCAGATTTTGTGCAAGCGCATCCTTTTGGAAAATATAGCAGAATTCCAACTTCCATTCCTTTTTTTAAAGATTGTACTTTTAAGTAATCTCCACACCCAACGTGGGGCTCGAACTCACAACCCTGACGTCAAGAGTCGCTTGTTCTAACAACCGAGCCAGCCAGGTACCCCTAAGTCCTATTCCTGATTTAATTATTTACCAGCCATGGGACCTTCAGCAAGTTCCTCAGCCTTCTTGAACTTTGCTTTCCATATTTATAAAAATGGGACTAAGAGTAGTACCTACTCATGTGGTGGTGGTGAAAGTTAAATTAGATGATACCCCAAGTGGAAACGCAAATTAAAACTACAGTGAGCTACCACCTCACACCTGCCAGAATGGCTGTATCAAAAAGACAAGAAATAACAAGTGTTGGCGAGGACATAGAGAAAAAGGAATCCTTGTGCACCGCTGGTGGGAACGAACACTGGTGCAGCCACTGTGGAAGACAGTATAGAGGTGCCTCAAAAAATTAAAAATAGAACTACCGTATGATCCATCGATCGCACTACTGGGTATTTACCCCCCAAATACAAAAACACTAATTCAAAGGATCCCTGCACCCCATGTTTATAGCAGCATTGTTTACAATAGCCAAGATACGGAAGCAGCCCAAGTGTCGGTCAACAGGTGAAGGGATACGGAAGATTCAGTGTGTGTGTCGCACGCGTACACACACACACACACACACACACACACACACACACACACACACAAAACAGAATATTGTTCAGCCATAAAAAGAATGAAATCTTGCCATTTGCAAGGACGTGGATGGATCTAGAGAGCATAATGCTAAGTGAAATAAGCCAGCCAGAGAAAGACAAATACCTTATGACTTCACTCATACGTAGCATTTAAGAAACAAAACAAAGGAAAAGGAGCCAAGGAAAAAAAAGAAAACAGAGAAAGAGAGAGAGAGAAACCAGGAAACAGACTCTTAACTTTGAGAACAAACTGATGGTTACCAGAGGGGAGGTAGTGGGGGGATGAGTGAACTAGGTGATGGGGATTAAGGAGTGCACTTGTCGTGATGAGCACTGGGTATTGTATGGCAGTGTTCAGTCACTATATTGTACACCAGAAACTAACATAACACTGTATGTTAACTCTACTAGAATTAATTTTTTTTTTAATTAAATTTTTTTGTTTTAAAAGAGGGGCACCTGGGTGGCTCAGTCAGTTAAACATCTGACTCTTGATTTTTGGTTTGGGTCATGATCTCACGGCTTGTGGGTTCGAGCCCCATGTCAGGCTCTGTGCTGGTGGTGCAGAACCTGCTGGGGATTCTCTCTCTCTGCCCCTCCCCCACTCACACATGCGTGCTCGCTCTCTCAAAATGAATAAATAAACATTTAAAAATTTTTTTAAAGAAATGCTAGGCTGGGATGGCAGCAGAGGAAGTCGTAAAAATTTGGCAAGTATCATATTTAGTTGTAAGTTGGCACCAACAAGAGCTACTGATGAACTGAGAGGAATGTGAGAGACAGGTAGGAGTCTGGGACACCTACATTTTGGTTTGAACAGCATGGAGTTGTCAACGACTAAGACGATAAGGAAACAAATGGCGTGTGCACATATGAGTAGCTGAATGTAGTGAGTCTGTGACACTATAACAATAAAATAACCAAAGTTATTGAGGACTTCGCCCACAAAAACGATGATACCCCCAGTGTTTAGCACCAAGGCTTAGTCTATGGTATTTAAGAACTGTTGGCTAGTATCCATTATTTTCACATAGTTAATTTTAATACTTTTCAAGAAGTTGTATGGAGGCCACAAACAAAGACTTCGTAGAGATCTCATTCAGATCCTCCGCTTTGCCACACATTAACTGTGTGGACTTGTGCGGATTCTTTTCTAAGCCTTGGTGTCCTCATCTGTGAAATAAGGATGATAATAACTGAGCATGAAACAACATACACATGGCACTTAACACAGTGCCGACCTCATAGTAATCCCTCAGAGAATTTATATGTGCCTGTGTGTATGTTAGATGATCATATGAGTACAATGGAACACACTATAGAAAGACTTGAAACAGATTCTGTACCAGCACCCCAACCCGCAGTCCTTTGCTGGATGACCTCCTTCCAGAGTACCTACAATTCTCAATAGATTGGCTGTTCTGCTTCCCACCTCGCAGAAGCCCACCAGCAGCAGGCTGAAAGTGAAACAGGGGCTAGAAATTTGGGATACTTTGCCACACTTAGTAAGTGCTCAATAAATGTACTAACCTGAATTGAGGGATTTTTAACATAGTACAAAGGATGTTTAAAATGACTCCCCCTCCTTTCAAAGAAGACGAAGTACACATCCATTTACAAATCTTTATTTGTCAAAAGGCATGTAAATGTTACAGAAAGAGGAAAATTCCATGGAACCATTTAAATGAGGGTGCATGTATAGAAATCTCTTTCCTTAGAGATGTGAGCTAAGTATGGAAATCGTTGCTATGATTACCTCCACTTTCCATTTCATCTGAAAGTAGAGACCTGGTATCAGCATTTTCTTTTTAATGATCTACTTCCGCCTGTGTTACTGTCCTTAACTAACCTGTCCAGTGCCATTGGTCATGAGCATGAAGTCCTGCTGAGAGACTTGCTTCTGGAGAAAAGCCTGTCTTTCCTAGGTAAGTATTACTTACATTCTCTCTAGCCTGTATTATCTCCATGAGTGCTTAAATATATATTTTTAAAAATCTTCCACTTGCACTTACTATGTGCTAAAGGAAGAGAGAACGATGATGATTGATGCTGTGCACGTTAATCTTTCATTGATTTAGAACTGAGCAGGAACTCGGTTACCTAATCCCTGTCTATACAGCACATGCACAGGCTTGCAATTAATATTTTATAGAATAAGTGGCTGAAAAAGTGCTTTAATATCTGTTGCAGTATTACTTTTGGTGTCATGAGGTATTAGCCATAATCTAGGCCTGATGAGCAAAAGAAACACAAGAAATACTGTCTCTAAGATGTTTTATATGTTAAAAAGAGTAGCTGGAAAAATTCATGTTGGGTATGTTTGTCTCATGTGTGGAATCAGATAGTTTTCCTTGAAAGCCAGATATTAAGGTTTTATTATTTTTATATGATAGATTTAGTGTGATCACCATAGATTTAGTGTGATTTTTAAAAATATAACATGTATACATGGCCGTGTGTCTTTTCATGTGCCAATGTAGGATCCTGCTACAGATTGTTATTTTTTTCAACATCTGAAGCATTAAAAATAAGCCTTGAAGGGTATACATGTGATAACTGATCACAGAAACCATAAAGCACTCTACAGTGAATTAATTCCTCTTCTCCATTGTAAATGTGGTAATTTGTAAAGGTTCTATACAGACCCAAGTGTGCATTTTACACATCTGTTTGTATATAGATATTTAAGTCTGCATAGTGTGGGTTTTTTTTTAGGAAAAAAAAATCACAGAATATTGGATTACACGATCTTTGTCCCAGAATGGACAAAGATTTGACCAAGTAAAGTCCATTAAATGGTCTTATGTCAAGCTGGGGAGGGATGTTGAAGACAAGCCTGCAAAAAGTCTGTTTTAAGTCTTAGTATTCAATATTTTTATTAATGAACTGGACAATGGAGTTGAATGTGTTATAAGGTTGTTGATAATTTTAAGATGGGAGATCTCATAAATATTCTTTAATAGGGGCTAAGGAAAGTTGATAAATGAGGACAATGGCCTCAAATTAATGAATTAAATTTCAATATGTAAAAGGAGCAAGGTTTTTCATGTAAGGACAGCTGAAATGTTCAGCCTAGTGAAAGGGTAAATTAGATAGAAATCACCTTTTAAAATCTAATAAAAAATATTGGAAGTAAAAGCATAAATTCGTGGCTTAGGTTAAAAAATTAAATATGCATACAGATGTGTGTGTGTGTGTGTATAGCACCCATATTTCCTAGTTCTGTCCGTTGAAGATAACTACAAACAATGAAGAAACCATCTTACAGAAAAAATCTAATCAGACGTAGACTATATAATGGCTCAGAACCCGTTGGAATGGATGACCCATGATGCATCATCATGACATACGTCTTAGAACTATGGAGTTCTGATAGTGTTATGAAGTATCTGATCACCTTGATCACTCAGATAGTGGCCAATATAGCATGGCCAAATCTGTTTTACTGTTTTGAAGCCACCAGATTTTCAGGACTGCTTGGTATTACTCTTAGCACCATCTGCTTATGGGTAGTCAGGCCCTCAGCATCATTTCTTTGCTTAGCCTAGCTTTTCTCTGTTTCCTTCCTGAGAACTAGAAGACCCCAACAGGGAGGAAGAGCCAAGGCTTAACTGAGTTCCAGGTGCCTTGAGTCCCTTGGTTCTGGGAACTGTGTTAGACTGGTTTGACCTTGGCTAACAAAGACCATGCATGCAGAAACATGGCCAAAGAGTCATTAGCACTTGCATACAAGTTCAGAATGGGGACTTAATATTGATGGGTCCCATCTAGTTCTCTGTGCTATAGGATCTAGAGATAATTATTTTATTGAAGCATACCCAAAGGTGATACTTAACTGATCTTTAAAATAAATGGGTTATGGAATGTTTAGCTGACTCCATGTAATGTTTTTAAGCATCTCCTTATCAGCATACAAAGAAGTTAATTTTATCTATGCACTTTAAGCATTTTAATGCTGAATTATTACATGTTTATTTACAGGTTAAAACATGAGAATTCAAAGCCTTGTGTGAAAGATTGTTATGGGCTGTTCTTTTACCTTGTAAATACCCCCTCACAGTGATTAATTAGATACAAAGTACTTTGCCAGGTAAACTTAGATAGATCATTTTATTTTTTTAATGTAATTTTTTTGGGGGAGAGAGAGAGAGCAAGTAGGGGAGGAGGAGAGAGAGAAGAGAGAGAGAGAGAGAGAGAGAGAGAGAGAGAGAGAGATTCCCAAGCAGGCTCTACAGTATCAGTGCAGAGCCTGACATGGGGCTCCAACTCACGAACCATGAGATCATGACCTGAGCCGAAATCCAGAGTCCGGATGCTTAACTGACTAAGCCACCCAGGTGCCCCCATAGATCATCATTTTAAGTGAACTGGAGAAAAATATTGGTATATAAATAAGCCTCTAATCTGATGTTTTCTTGTTTATATGTGTATACATCTTGAATTTTGTTGCAGAGACATTACAAACATGTTTGTTATACTTTGAATCTTTTATAAGCCAAAGTAAGGTCTCTCCCTCTCTTTCTGTCTTTCTCATTCTGTTGGTTTCTAATCTGACCAGTACTCTCAAAAGACAAGGATTCTTTATTTTACATGTTAACCCTCCTTAAGAATTATGACTTCCCCGAAACTTTTTATCCCATTTAAAATTTTCCACCCATTGTACTCTATATGTAATTTTATAAAATACATATTATATCTGACCTTTTTAAAAATAAATAACCTTGGGAGTGCCTGGGTGGCTCAGTCGGTTAAGCATCTGACTTTGGCTCCAGTCATGATCTCACGGGCTCAGTGCTGACAGCTCAGAGCCTGGAGCCTTTTTTGGATTCTGTGTCTCCCTTTCTCTCTGCCCTTCCCCCACTTGCACTCTTTCACTCTCTCTTTCAAAAATAAATAAACATTAAATAAATAAATAAATAAATACCCTTTCTCTGAACCCTAATAATTTTTTTACTTTCCTTGATCCATAATCACATACTGAGCAGTTGCTGTGGCACAGGATTTAACCCAGCACTATTGGAAAGAAAAAAAGAAGAGTCCTTTTCATTGAAGATTTGTGTATACTCATGGATTTATCCGATTTTATAGATTATCCATTTGCACTTCTACGGATAGGTACATTGTATTCAGAGAAATCAAAGTTGAATAAGTGTTTACTTTTTCAAACTAAGAAATCTGTTTTATTCATACATTTATTCATTTATTCCAAAAATAAGTTAGTGAGTCAGGTACTATCTTAGGAACTAGACATTAAATCAGGTGAAGTCCCTCCTTTCGTGAAGTTATGGTCTAATAGGGAGATAGGCTATAAGCAAATGAATACAGATAATTTCTAGCAATTCTTCAGAGTTCTTATAATTCTTTTATTATTCATGCATTCTTTTCAACTAATTTTTTAATTAATGTATTTTAAAGTTTAGTTTTTTGAGAGAGAGTGCGGGACACTCTCCTCTTTTGAGGAGAGACAGGGAGAGAGGGAGAGAGAGAATCTCAAGCAGGCTCTGCACCATCAGCGCAGAACCCGACATGGGGCTCGAACTCACGAACCATGAGATTGTGACCTGAGCCAAAATTAAGAGTCAGATGCTTAACCGGCTGAGCCACCCAGGCGCCCCTTTTTCAACTAATTTTTGTTGAGCGTGATCTCTACGCAAGTTAGCACGAAGATGATGATAAGCGTTCTGTATCCTCGGGTGCTCACAGTGATGTCACACAATACCACTTCCAACTCAATGAGAACATAGTTCCATCTCTTGGGCATCTTTGTAAGTATTCACTTGATTATACTGATAATGAAAATAAATGCATTCAAGGCTGTTGTCATGGTATTCTATCAAACATTTGAAAGAAAGGTACAGATTATACTAAAACTCAAGAGCTACCCTTTACATATGAAGAAAATGCTGCTGGCTCATAAGCTACTTTTCCTGAAGTGGTGATAGAATTTTACTTACTCACCTGCTCGTGTTCACAGTTGCCTTCCTGTCACCATGTGCTTCCAGGATGGCTAGTCGAGTTCATTAGCTTGGCTGCCTTACCACTACACTAACCACTCTTTGCTTTTGGTGGTTCGGCACACAGATGTCTTTTAAGTACTTACTTTGGGCAGGCACCATTAGGAACACAGGAATAGAGGTTGAATCAAACATGGAGCCTGCCAGGAAAATTTTAGATAAGTTTAAGTTTCAGGTAAGTTCATGGCAGTTCTTTCCAAGGAGAGTTAATATAGAACTAACATTTATAGGTCAGCATTTAAAGTCTGAGAAGATCACGAAGAACCTGCTGCCCACTCCTAGGCTGGGAGGTACAAAGTGCCCTCCTTCGCTCTTTCTCCTTCTCTCCAGCTGCTTTTGGGGAGTGCTTTTCTTGCACGATCCCAATGTACCGCACTCTCCCCCTTTCCCTTTCTCTGTCCTCCCTCCATAAAATACGGCACCCCACCTTCCTTGGCTTTTCTCTCCCCCAGCTCACCTCCCCACACCACATACCTGCTGCTGAGTTGTGTGGCTCAAGTTATGCAGATTGTTGTGTTAATCCCCAGATCAGTTTCCTAGGCGTGCAAAATGGTTTGCTGATCTAGTTGCGTTTCAGGGACGAGGCAAGCCTAGGGTCTCCATGCTGCTCTGCCCTCGGAACTCCACTCTCCTGGAAAGGCTTCACAGGGAGCCCTTCTTAAACTCTGGGTTGACCCAGCAAGCACTGTGATCATCCATATCCCCTCTGCTAAGGGTTTGTTCCATTTCGGATATCAACAAAATAGAAAACCTATTTTAACTGCTGATAGAGATGTTTTGACTTTTATCTCTCAAATGATGAATAAGGCCATGTTTTGTTATTATTGCTTCCCCCTCCCCCACGCCCCCCACCTCCTTCTCACGGGTAAAGGCAGGGGAGGAAAGGAAAATAGTGGGACAAGAGGCAGGGGAGGAAAGAAAAATAGTGAGAAGACAATAAGACTGTTTGCACTGTCAGGGGGCTATGAAAGAGCTTATACCAAAGACTGGAGACAAACTGTTCATCCCCCGTGGGCTGGCGTGTCTCCAGGTCAGAGGGACTTTCATTAGTGGCTTCCGCAGCCACTGACTGGTGCAAATTCTTATTACGTTTGGCTTAATAAGGATAGCTCTGGAGATATTTTATTCTTTCCAGTGAATGTCGCCCTGGTAGTGGAAGCTAACAATTATTTTGACTGACACCTGAGAGGCATTTGCTTTATCCCCACCTCGCCCTCCCATGTTTGGGCTTGCCTTATGACAAACCAGCACATTTTACGTGGGTGCTTTTCTAGCATTCGTGTATTACTCTGTGGGATTCCAGGAGGGTATAATCTGTAAAGCCAGGTAGGCTTAGTGAGGGATGTCCTTTGCTGTAAAAAAATTAGGATCTTTGTTTCTAAGAGTTCATCTGCTCCTGCTGCTTTATTCCCCACCTGAAGCAGTAATGCTCTGCTGGGGAAGTGATTATGATGTGACAAACGGGGGATTGTGACTTCAGGTGAAGAACCGGCAGCAGGAACAGATGAGATTTAGAGTACTAAGGTTGTGTTTATGTGCAGATGTTAGCAGTAGAGAATAAGGGACTAGGAATAAAACACTTGATTATCTAGGCTAAAGAGAACTGACCTGGTTGGGTATTTCATAAGGTATCAACTATTTAGGAGTGTCTGGGTGGTTCAGGCAGTCAAGTGTCCAACTCTTTATTTCGGCTCAGGTTATGGCCTCACGATCGAGCCCCTCGTTGGGCTCCAGGCATGGAGCCTGCTTAAGGTCCTCTCACTCCCTCTCCCTCCTCCCCTCCCCCATGCATGCACACACGCATGCTCTCTCTCTCTCTCTAAAAAAAAAAAGAAAAAAGGTATCAACTATTTAAATTCCTAGCTCTCCAAAGGTTACAAAGTAAGATACAATTTTCAGAATAACAGGAATAGGATACTGGAGATGGGATATGGGGAATTGGGTCCTGTTCTTCCTTCCCGAGGAAATTGTTGGGATTCAGGATCATCTTATTCCCCTTATTAAATATGCTTGTGTGTGCTTCTCCCTGGGACCAAGGGAAGAGAACCGTGGACATACATATATGCTGCTAGAACACCACACGCTCCCTGGAGCTTTGACAACAGGTTACTCTGTGCACCTACTATATAGTAGTCTTTCTGCTCTGGGCCCTTCCCTTGCCGTGGCCCTGGTTAGATAACTCATGTCTGCTGCTTGTCTGCTACCCTGGCCACTGAAGAGATATTGGAACTCTTTTCGTTGTGATGAAAGTCTAATCGAAAAATTATATATACACACACACAAGGAGAACTTATTGGTTCAGCAGTATACTTGGAAAATCCAAAGGAGAGAAGTTTGTTTCTGGCGTGTGTAGAATCCAGAACACAGAAAATAATGTCATCAGCATCTCTTTTCCCCCTCTTATGTTCTGCTTTTTTAAGTGTTGGCTTCATTCTCAGGCAACAGAGATGATCCCTGGCAGTCACTAGTTTGTTTATTCCTTAGACTCGGAGAAAAGTTGTTGATTCTCTTTTGTCCCATAATGAATCTGAGGAAGGACTCTAATCAGCTAGTCTGGGTCAGGTGTCCACCCCTGAGGCTGATAGTTGGGGGTCACAGTACCGGTCACCAGAATCACATTGTAAGTAGGATGGAAGTCCCAAACAGGATGGGATGCAGGACAAAAACTCAAAACATCTCCACAGAAAATTAACTACAGTTTGGAGCGTTAGTCTCCATAAACCAAAGGCATTGAGAGTCAAATCTGATCCTGCTGTAGTAAGATTGGCTTCATGTGTGTGTGTGTGTGTGTGTGTGTGTGTGTGTGTGTGTGTGTGTGTGTAGAAGATCCATTTTGTGACTCAGAACTGCTACTGTTCCTTTCTTCACCGAGATTGGTTCTGGGACAGATGGAACTGGCCCTGCAGAAGGCTCTAACATCAATGACTACAGCTAGCAGAGCTGGGGCAAAGGCTAATCATCCATTCCTTGGAATTTTGGAGTTGGAAAGTGTTCTAGTGCCCATCGAATGCCCCCTGTTCTGTTTGGAGGAAACTGGCCCCAGGCCATATCCTGTGCCTTTCCAACCACTTGCCCTGTATTCTTTTTACTCTGCCATTCTGATTCGTCCCTTCTTTTGTGGCATTACACCAAAAGAATTTAGAATGTGGTGTAAAATATAGAAGACTTCTACTTTTGTTGTTCATATTCATATTGTCTGTCTCCACAGCCACCAGTCGGCAGGGACCAGCCTGCTCAGCTCCACTTTGCTCTGTCCCAGCTTTGTGACCTCCCATTTGTCTCCTATCTTTAGGGCATTTCAATTTTCACTAGTATTGTCCCCTGAAGACATAAGCAAAGGACGAGGTCAGAGCAGTCAGTTGTATTCCTTAGTAGTAGCTTTGATAAGAGGCTTTGGGGGAAGAGGTTGAAACTAATGGCTGTAATGAAATTTTGGGTTCTCTAAAGATTTCATTTATCTGTGCTGTGGGTCTCCCCATGAAATGCATATCTGTTCTGTGTCTCTGTGCACATAGTTTGCATATCATAGTAACATCTATTACTGAAACCTTGCTGACGTCTTAAACTGGGTAGAAAAGACTGTGAAACTCTTTGAGAACATAAAAATATGGGATGGGGCAGGGGGCCCATAGCTCCAAGTATTGAATGAGAGTTTGTTGGGGGGGGGGGGGGGGAGGAACACAAGAAAACAAAATGCGAGAATAGAAAAGATATCCATCAACACATACGAAAACTACAGTATATCTTTTGCCCTTCTTCAATTTAGTAGAAATTTAATAGGTGTTAAAATTCTTTTTATCAAAGAATGTATTTTAGCCTAGCATTTTAGAAGCCTTTTGACAAATTCATAGATAAAAGGCCTGGTCAGAATGTTACTTTTCATTTTCAGGCGTTGTGAACTGGAATTTTGCATAATTTTCCTGGGGATAACTGTATTTCTTAACATTTTAAAGTCTTTTAATAAAACAAACAAAAGAAAACCTCTTACTTTTCCTTGGTACTCCTCATGCCCTTTTATGATTCTTAAGTATATGGTAACTAGTTTCAGATGTGTTTTGTTCTCTGACTCAAAATCAGCCCTTTATTTTAGAAAAAGAAATTGTGTAATTAGTACTTAATTGCTTTGGATATTTTGGGGCATTTAGAGGAGAGGGTAATTAAAAGGCCAGAGAAATTAAACTTTCACAGTGTTCTTTAAGTATGTGTAAATTCCTGTTTTAAATACCCTGCAAAGGCAGGCCTGACAACCTAAAAATAAATGAAGACCTGAGTTGCTTTTAAAAATTTAATCTCAGTTTTATCTGTGGATGCAGTTTCATTGATTTTTTTAAAATTTCAATTGGAGAGAGGACCACCGAAATGCTAGAAATCGAGAGATTATGTAGTTCATTTCCTTTTCAGGCACATGTAACCTAAATACTATCAGACAATGGCCATCACTTCTTCCGTGCTTTAAGATCTTCCAGCAGGAAAATAAGAATTTTTCCCCTACTTCATAAATGTCACACATGATCAAATTTAATTAAAAGAGGTATGTGGTCTGTTAGGACCAACTAGAATGTGGTTGAAGCAGGTTTTTACCTGTGTCTTTAGCTATTCAAGAGGCCCAGGTCTTGGTGAGTCATTTAACTCCTCTGGGCCATTTATATCATGTACAAATTGGAATACTGGACTAGTAATCTCTAAGACTTTTCAGGCTCAGAAATACTGTGGTTCGTGAATCACACACATTATCTAAAAATCCTGCATTTTGTGGATCTTGAGGCTAAGAAGGCTGCTTTAAGCAAGAATATTCTGTTAATTTTGATAGTGAATGCTTAAACTGTGACATTAAGCAACTCAGTAGTTATGAAATATATTGGGTATTTTTAACATGTACCTTAAATATGAGCCTCACTTCCAATTTCCTATATTCACTGCATAAGATAGGTACACAGGATTGGAGGTTGATTTCATATTGATCTCCAACATTTTGGGAAGCTGTACTGAAAGTGCTATTTTAAAACATTGTTATTCCTCTTTTTTGCCCTTTCTAGTTAATTTTATTCTTTTTTTTTTTTTTTTTTTTTTCTCCACTCAAAGTATACCTTAAACAGTCAGTTTTCCATTTGGGAAGTTCAAAGAATCTTAAGTAGCCATTTGGCTCCATTATGTACAAAGAGCTATAAGAACCTCGATGAAATGTATAATTCTCAAGGAAAATATAGATTGCAAAACTGACTGTAAAAGAGATAAAAATCTAAACAGATTGATAGCTATCAAAGAAATGGGAAAAGTAACCAAAGGGCTGCCCACCAGAGTAGCACCAGGCCCAGATTGTTTTCTGTGAGGAATTCTACCCATATTTTAAGGAATGGATAATTCCAATGTTATTTAAAATACTGTAGATCAAAGACAAAAGTAGAAAAACTTCCCATGAGTGTTAAGGAAAGGAGGCAGTTCCTTCTTTGATGATCAAGATGAACCTCAGAGCAAACAGTTGGGACCAAGGATGAAAGATAGCAGTAATAGGTATCAAATAAAACCTTGAACTTTGGGCCACATTTTTTTTTTTTTTTTTTGTCTCTGTGTCTTGTTGATTAATGGAAAGTTAAATCAGGAGAGAAAATTATTAAGTCAGTCTAGTTAGGCTTTGTAGAAGGCATGGATATTCTTTAAAATGTACTTGTATTTTATTCAGTTTAGCTTTTTGAACATTAAATACAAAGCATATGTTGGTGGTAAGAGTGAGGCAATGAATAGGTTTTAAAAAATGAAAAGGAAACATTTCCCGTTCTCAGACTAGAGGCTTCATGCCCGGTCTATGGAAAATAGGGAGTAAGCACCATAAGACAAGGGAAGGAAGAAAGAGTGAAGCAGAAGGGAAGCAATGTGGGCTGATGATTGAGCATAATCTCTAGATCATGGAGTTGGAACCATGACAAGATAGTCAGAATGTAAATCCATACCCAGTGGTTTGGGTAATCTAGTGGTAAGGAATCTTTTTAGGCTGGAGGGCCAGGAAATGAGCATAAAGACCAGGAAATCAGGCCAGATGGATGGGGCTGACCTTAAAAATCTCCCCATAGGATGATCCATGATAGAAACTTCTCCTGGGGCCTAAACCAGGTGAAGAAGGCCACCTGCTCATAATGCTACTCCCTATTCTTGTGCTGTCATTTCCTCTGAACTTTGCCCACATCATTCTATGGGCAAAGTTAAAATAGGCAGAGAGGGAAAGGTTAATACCTGAGGTCCCTGGGTGGGGGAAAACACATATTTTGGAACAATGCTGGGAGCATTTGAAAACAGCAAACCCCCTCGGGCGTAAAGTTCTTCTTAAGAATGTAATAGACACCACCTACTCCCCCTCAGGATCTCCTCAGGAATTTGACAATCAAAATACCTAACTAAAAAAAGTATCCATAAAACTTATGTTACACAAGGGACAGTATGACCAGTTTGACTCCTCACACAATGGAGTCAAGCCAATCAGGAATGGACAACCTAGCACCTAGAGTTATTCAGCCAGTTAGGGTAGAACCTGAGAAGGAAGGAGGGGGAAGGGAAGGGGTGCTGACTAGAACCTTGTACAACAGTGACCCTTGCCTAAAGTAGCAGACATTCATTTTCAAATGGCCCCTCTCTGTAAAGAGAGCTTTCCTTCTATTCTTACTTTCTAATCTTACACTCTAATAAACTTTTTCCTGCTGCTCATTTTGTGTCCACCTCTTCATTCTAAGCAGCGAGACAGCGAATCTCACGTATTGAGGTGAAAAATCCTGCAACAATTCTCTCTTCCTTTTTTGGGAAATCTAGGATGAAAGAAACAATGTGAAGGTTGAAACAGGAATGGTAAGGCAGTGAGACTTTAGTAAATAAAAGAATGGGGTAGAGACCCAATAAATAACATGGTATTTCAGACATGTGGAATAACCTCTTTACTCTCAATATATATATATATGATATCACTAGTGGTGACACAGACTTCTAGAAGCTATCCTTTGGGTACAGTTACTATCGGATCAACTTCCTACTGAGAAGGCTGGGGCGGGGGGGGGGGTTGGTGGCGGAGAGGGGGAGAATGGAGTGAGAAAGTTCATGGTTACACTTGAAAGTTCTCCACTGAGAGCCAAAGCATAAGAGACTGATAAAAACTGAGAACAAACTGAGGGTTGATGGGGGGTGGGAGGGAGGGGAGGGTGGGTGATGGGTATTGAGGAGGGCACCTTTTGGGATGAGCACTGGGTGTTGTATGGAAACCAATTTGACAGTAAATTTCATATATTAAAAAATAAAAAAAAATAAAAAATAAAATAAAATAAAATAAAATAAAATAAAAAAAAAAAAAAAAAAAAAAAAAAAAAAAGAAAGTTCTCCACTGAAAGATGGGAAGATTCTCTAGCCTCACCTGATGTTTTCTGCCCATGGTTTAGGGGTGTGTGTGTGTGTGTGTGTGTGTGTGTACTTTCACATTAAGTGACAGCGTTTCAATTGTAAGTATTGTGTTGGTAATTTTGGTGCAGTGAACAGGAGTGCAACATGTACCTCCAAAGGGGTTTTAATATGTGCATTTGGATTGGTTGGTGACCTTTGAAATTTTGTTTTGAGCTGCTGTCAGAAACATAATCATTTTTCTTTCTGAAACAGATTTTAACATCTGCAAAGGTTGATCAAGCTAGGATAGTTTTAATGAAATATTAATCTCTGTTTTTTAATGTCAACCCAGCTTTGAAAACTGTTCATCAGCTATAGTAACATCACCTCAAGGCACTTGAGTTGCTTTTAATAAATGTCTTTTCCAGTGAATATTCTTGTTGTGGCCAGTGTATCGAGAGGATAAAAATTTTTCCCAGTCTGGTTCATCTGCAGTCCAGTCTTCCAAATTCTCTTGTTTTTAAAGTAAAATTACTTAAATTTGTATTTTCTTATCTCAGTAGTTAAGATTTTTTATATTTCAAGGAGGAGAGATTGTTGTGAATTCTGGCATTAATTCTTCAAAGTCTGGATAAAGGACATTGGCTTTTAACAAAATTTAACTTAAATATCTAGTTTAAATATGTCTTGTCATTAAAAGGTTATTTACGTTTAAAATGCTGACCTTTCAAGATGTACACAAGAGTGTTCTAAAACAGAGTTTCTGAACATTGGCCATGAAACCACTGTCTTGGGCTGACAAATGGATTGGAAATAAGCTACCCAACACTGGGAATGGGCCATTAATTTTAATCAAAGGTGATGCAGGAAGGCGAATGGGATGCATGACAATGTCAACAGCCCAGTAGGTGTTAAGAGACCACACAGCCTTCCTTGTTACTTGGTTGGGCCATTAGTTGAGGTTGGGTGAAGACAGAAAGCCATGTCTGGAATTGAATGACCAGGTCACTCCAAAATCTAATGGAGAACTCTTCATTTCAGAAATCACATTGTAATGCCATTAGAAGTCAAGGACAGCATTTAGAAAATATTGGAAGTTTTTTTTTTTTTTTTTTTTAAACCAAGCACCTTGCTAGTTTTTTCCAACTTTCTCAAGCCCCCTGTTTTCCTGCCTCCCTTCCTTCTGAATGGATCATTGATATTTACAGAGGATCAAGAAATCGAACAGACTTACAAAAAAAATCTCAAAGCCTGTTTGCTTTTCAGAATTACATATTGTTAGTTGTAAAACTCTGTTAAATGCCAGAAACAATAGCATACCAAAGGAATTAAGCAGGGCAATTAATTCTCTGTAGTGATCTTATTGTCCTTGTCCCTTTCTGTGTTCTTGTGTGTAGGGATAGTTTTACTAATTGAAACTAAACTTTCTTAATTGCTCTAATGAAAACATTTGCTTTATAATTGTAAAGGCCACTGTGCTTGTGCCTCACTGTAAATTGCCAATATTGGCTGATAGCATTAGTGATATTCATAGTGGTGAAAGCCTTTTCTTTTAATCAGTAAGTATATTTCATTATTTTGAGTATTTTCAATTACAAAAAAGGTAGCAGATGACAGCTTGAATTAATGATATTTATAATAAAGACATGAAAATGCAGAAGGGACAAAGAGGCATTTTTTTTAATCTATGCTTCGGGATTGTTAAGAAAGTTCATTTATTCTGACACCGCATTGCATGCCTAAGAAAGATATGTATGACTGCATTAGTAATTTTTATACATTTTTAAGAAAAAAAAAAGCAATTATATTGCTGTCTTGTTAATGGAACACTGTTAGAAGTAACAGTATTTGTTTTTCCTGTAGATGAAGATCAGCTCCGTGCCAAGGGTTATGACAAAACACCAGACTTTATTTTACAAGTTCCAGTTGGTAAGTCCTTAAACTCTCTTCTGCATTTTTTTTATAGAGAAAGGGGGTGTGTTTCCTCCGTAGACTTTTTGTTTTGTTTTTTACTTTTTGTTAATATTAGCAAATGTAACCAGAGTAGATTAGCTTTAAATGGGTGAAATTGTTGGAAAAGATTGTTTTACAATTACAGACAATAATAGATTCAGAAGAAATCTCTGCCTTGAAAACGTTTACCTCAATTTGGGAAATAAGCATATCCTCTGAAGACATTTGGGGTGCCATTTTCAAGTCATCTCTCTCAATTCTGAATTTTTCCACGTGGTTCTGTTGAGAAGCCAGGCTGGCTTGCTTTGGTTTGCTTTCCCGTTACTTGCCCACTTACAGAGGCAGTGTCAAAGTAGGAGAGGGGCTTTCGAAGAGGATGATGTAAATCAAAGGGATATGATTATTGCATTAATGTTCCTCATAAGGAACACATACGATGTGTTGTTTTCTAATTACATCCGTAGATGACAGCAAGGGCTAAGCCTCCGTTGCTAATTTGAAGTACAGAGAGGCCTAGACAGAGTTCAGTATTTTCAGTCTTCCCTTCTCTTTGCTCTGTATTAGTAATGCTTTGTCCCTTAGCTGTAGAAGGGCACATAATTCACTGGATTGAAAGCAAAGCCTCATTTGGTGATGAATGTAGCCACCATGCCTACCTGCATGACCAGTTCTGGAGCTACTGGAATAGGTAAGGTCCCATTATTTTTCTCTTAAGATAAACGATACTCAGCTGAAATCTCATTAGAAAAAATATTTTGTTTAGCTGGTAAAAATGCTCGTAGCCTTTGTTTCTGGTAAGTACAGAGACTTGATTAATGTATTCATTTCAGATAATTTAAACTTCTCTGCTTTCATAATGTTGCTTCATTTTTTAAAAGTAAAAATCTCTGCATAAGGTCAAAATTAGTATATACTCCCACATTCCATTTTATAGCGATAATATTGGCATCACTAAAACCAGAAGTAATAAGATATGGGGCGTATTACGATATCGACACTAACTTTTTTTCTTTTTGATGTGAAATTTATGCATACTCTCAGACCTTTAAAAATACCTTACCCTTAGCTCTGTGAGGATAGTGTACAAATGATGTGAAAGATCAAAATGATTTACCTTCCAACAGAAAACAGTTTACCTACCAACTTCAAGGCATGGAAATCTTAGTGATTAAGGGAAAAGGTCGGAGGGTCGGAGGGGAGGATGCTTTTGTTATTGAATACCCACCATTCAATATGTGCCTGGGCCTCCACATTCTCTGTTAATCTTCACAAGGAAGTTACTTCTCCTACTTTATAAATAACTGATTCTCAGAGAGAAAGCATATGCCTTACAGTTAGTTATCATGCATTTGTCTTTCTCACTCCCAAACCCATGCCCTCTCCAGCACCTCTCTGTAGTCATTTATAGTACCACTGTTGAAACGTTGGCTTTTTCTAGTATTGAAGTCCCAAGTTTTCACACCACACATTTCCCCCCGCTTAGAACAGGAGGTAGGGCAAGCAGTAACCTTCCTAGATTAACTCTGTTCCTCAGTCACTGGCCAAGAATACAGTAAGACGACGACACTGGCCCAGATCATTAAGGAATGAGACAGTAACATCTGTGGACAATAGTCTTGTCCTGGGGAAGAAAACAAAACAAAACAAAACGGTGACAGGCTACAGAATTTGGTATCATATTGTTACTCAGCTTTACAAAAGGCCAGCAGACCTCGTCCGTGACAGCTGTGCTAAACTAAGCCCACTTTTTGCCATGGTAACAATGATCATGACAAAATGCTGAATGTAATGGCTTTCTTGATTTTCTTGTGTAATTGTGCGTAGCATCCGAGCTTTACTTTACAGGGATGGAGGAGGAAAGTGCAAAATGTTTTAGAAATCAATGCTGCTTCAGCGTTCCCTGTCTTTTATTCAGCCATTATTCAAATTAGTAGTAATGTGGCAAATTGAATTTTAGATTTTTAGCAATTTTCTGAGTTCGAAATAGTAAAGAAAGAATCATCTTTGATGCTATAGGGAAAGCAATGGCAAGAAAATCAAATTGTGTAAGTTTAGTTTGCTAAAGCATTTTTAAAAACTGATAATATCATTATGCACGGAGACCGTGTCCCCACTTTGGTGCTGGTCAAGCCTTTCATGGGGAACAATTACAAATTGAATTCCAAAGAGTAGAGCTTGCTTAAAAATTCCAAAATCATATTTTCTTTCTAAAATAACTCTACATGTATTGAGTGCCTACTGTGTACCTAGCACTCTCTATTTTAGAGGCTGGTTAAATAATCTAGTCAGTAATCAGCCTTCTATACATTGTTGACCTGGCTGGAGGACATGTGAGCTATAGATAATTTAATACAGTTGCCTTTGGACTGGATTTTAGATTATTCTGCTGTGTGCTACTTTTTCTATTCCAGTGATGCTTTACTTACATGATTATTGGTTTACATTCCCTAACCATTTTCTTTGAATATACACCAGCTACTGGGCATGATTCATTTAGGGCATATTGTGTGATAAAGGAAAAGTAGCCCTTGGTTTTGAATCATTCTAGGTCATCCAAGGAGAAAATACTCTACACAGAATTCAGTAGTTTTACCAAATGTCTGCGGAGAGGCCAAGAAATGGAAGTAGTGGTGACATCCAAAATGGAACACAGAGGCATTGACTTGGACATAAAATTTTGATTATAACAGTGACACAAACTCACCAGTGATAGGGCATTTCGACTTAGCCCATTTATGAAAGTATGGAATCCTACTCTTTATATTTAGCCTCAACATAACTCACATACTAGTTGCTAAAATTGTTGAGAGTGGAAAAAATCATCTCTCCCACCTGTGGATAGCCTTTCAAGGAGGCTGTTGGTTGGTTGGCATTTGGGTTAATTGCTTCATTTGTATAAGCAGCCTCTAGTTAACATACGCACTGTTATCAAATTGTCACTTTTTTATGTATGTATGTATGTATGTATGTATGTATGTTTATTCATTTTGAGAAGGAGAGGGGAGAGAGCTTTACGAGCCAGGGAGGGGCTGAGACAAAGAGAAAAAGAGAGTTGGGGGTGGGGGGAGAGGGAAACAGAATCCCAAGCAGGCTCCATACTCAGCACGGAGCCTAAAGTGGGACTCAATCCCACGGAACCACGAATTCATGACCTGAGCAGAAATCAAGAGTCTGAAGCTTAACTGACTGACCCACCCAGCACCCCTGTCACACTATTTTTAGATTAAACGTCGGATTTTATAAGAAGACTGTTCAATTAATATTTGTAGAATTGTGACCTTGTATAAGCCCTTTTTCTCACATAAGTAATTACAGAGCCCTTAGTTCTTAGCTTAATGTTTCTAAAAGAGTTTTCTTCTTTTATATAAGTTGCTATTCTTACTCATTCTTTCAGCACCTTTTGACAATGTTGATCATACCCTGTGTCTTTATTAAAATGTCTTTTCTTGACTTCCAAGAGGTACTCTAGTGGGTTGCTTCCTACCATTCCAGCAGCATACTCTGTCTGCTTTGCTGGCTTTTCCTCCTCCCAGCTCCGTGGGAAGAGGGCTCTGGAACTCAGTGCTCACCCCTCTTCCCTTTGCCCTCTACATTCACTCCTGCATGCTCCCTTGGAGATCTCATCGGAGACTATGGTTTTATATACCACCTCTATAATAGTATCTCCTAATTCTTGCTCCCAGTCCTAATATTTCCTCTGAGTACAAATTTGTCTCTGCAACTGTCCGCTCATGTCTCCTCTTGGATATCTAATGGCTATTTCAGACTTAACAGGTCTGACGTTAAGCCTTTGATTTGCCTCCTCAGGCTCGTTGCTTCCCCCGATTCCTCCCAAGATCAATTAATGGCATCACAATTTGCCCAAGTTGCTCAAGCCAAAGACCTAACCCATCACCAGCCTACCCAAAAGTCCTCAGCTCCATCTTTGCCATATCTCCAATCATGCCGCAGCATCACCTTCTTACTTGGCATCACCTCGCTGTCTGTCATCACCCCTTGGACGGTTGCTGGAGCTTCCAAAGTGGTTTCCATACATTAACTGTTACCGTCCTATAGTCCGTTTTTCCTACCCTAGCTAGAGTGACTGTTGGGTGATACAAATCAGATTGTGTTGCTTCCTGCTCAAAACTCCTCAGTGGCTTCCCGTCACGTTTAAAATAAAACCCAAACTCTTTCACATGACATTCAGAGCCCTGCATGATCTGGCCCTCCACCACCCCCAGTTATTTGCACATCTACCTCTCTCTCCCTCTCTCCCTCTCCCCTCAACTAAGGCTCCCTCTCCCTCTTAGACTTCTGGGGCCACACTGGCTTTCTGGGCCTTCCTTAAATCTACACTGCTGATTTCTACTTCAGAACTCTTACTCTGGCTAATTTGTCTGCTTGGAGTTTTCTTCATTTGAATCTCCACATGGTAAACTTTTCACACCATTCAGGTGTCTGCCCACATTTCCCCTCCTCAGGGAAACCTTCCCTGACCACTCAGTCTAAAAGGCCTCACTTAAGTCATCTCTCCCTTCTCACTTAGTTGGACCTTTCTTCCTAATATTTATCCCTTTCTGAGGGAAAGAATAAACATTTAAATAAGCATCAATTTGTTTGAATACAAGCCTTTATTAAAGGGGTTTTCCTTTTGTATGGCTATATGTGTAGTATGCCCCTCATTCCTTTGTAATCAAAGCTTCAGATATTTTCCCCGGTTTAATTAACCTCAGAAAAATCTGAATTTCGAATGCCATCACCTTCCCTGAAGCCAAAGATATTGAGTACAGAACATAAGCTGCCTCTCCCATGAGCAGGCCCCTATCCCAGGTATGAACCTTGATTAAATAACTTCTCAAGCTGCAAGTCTCTACTTCTGTGGAGTTAAAGGAAATAAAAAAGGCCTCTGAGAAGCAGCATCTGGACCATAATACAGCCCCAAATTCTATAAGACTATATATACAATTGTGTAGAAAATACATACAGGGGCGCCTGGGTGGCTCAGTTGGTTAAGCATCTGACTTCGGCTCAGGTCACGATCTCGTGGTCCGTGAGTTCGAGCCCCGTGTCGGGCTCTGTGCTGACTGCTCAGAGCCTGGAGCCTGTTTCAGATTCTGTGTCTCCCTCTCTCTCTGACCCTCCCCCGTTCATGCTCTGTCTCTCTCTGTCTCAAAAATAAATAAAAACGTTAAAAAAATTTTTTGTTTTAATTTAAAAAAAAAAAAGGAAAATACATACATGTTGGGTGCCTGGGTGGCTCAGTTGGTTAAGCACCGCCTTCAGCTCAAGTCATGATCCCGGTTCGTGAGTTCGAGCCCCACATTGGGCTTTCTCTGCTGTCAGCACACAGCCCACTTTGGATCCTATTCCCTTCTCTCTGCCCCTCCCCCACTTGTATGTTCTCACTCTCTCTCTTTCTCTCTCTCAAAAATAAACGTTTAAATTTTTTTTAACTTAAAAAAATACATGCATATTTACACACATACACACAGATATCCCATATACATAGGACTATAAATATAAATTGTATAAAAACCATATTTCCTTATGCAATCAATACCCCAATAACCTTTCCATTCTACTTCTATAGTCAAAAAGTGACTTCCTTGACAATTTGGCCAGTATTACTAAGTATATTTTCATATTCTGATGGTGACAGGTTTAAAAAAAAAAAAAAAGAAAGAAAAGAAAAACCAATTCTATAATCTGAGTCCAAATTACATGCATGGGTTCTGTATATACACATGGCCTTTCAGAGACATAGGAGTAGACACCCTGTGCTCACTTTTAGTGTTTGGAGATAAAGTGGGTCCGTCTGAATGAAAATTTTAAGTGACGCTAAATATCAAAGATCTGCCAGCAGCTAAGGCAGCACGTGAACAGTGCCCAACAACTCCTGATCAAGAAGGTGGGAATCCCAACCACAAGTTCAGCCCTGCCATCTGCCATTCTGGACACACTCTGGCACACTGTCACCAGTGGCATCTATTACAAACTACAGTGCACTTTGCATGTATTACCTCCTTATTTCTCTCAAAGAGGATCGAAACTTACTGACTGGCAAGGACAAGTCAAAGTTTTGTTTCAACATGATTTTCCAGTGTAGTGATCCTTGAAACGATGGGAGGAATCTCTCCTGTTCTTGAGTTTGAATCCAGGCTATGCCACTTCCCAGTCCCATGACTAGGAATGACTTGCTTAACCCTCCTGAGTCTTTGTTTTCTCCAATAAAATGTCAGTAATCCCATCTTGACCATGTCGGGATGAAGACCAGTTATTTAATACACATATGCCACTTTTTAAAAACTTTTTTTTAATGTTTTTATTTATTTTTGAGAGAGACACAAAGAACTAGTGAGGGATGGGCAGAGAGAGAGAGAGAGACACAGAATCCGAAGCAGGCTCCAGGCTCTGAGCTGTCAGCACAGAGCCCAACGTGGGGCTTGAATTCACAAATTGTGAGATCATGACCTGAGCTGAAATCGGACGCTTAACCTACTGAGCCACCCAGGCGCCCCACACATATGGCACTTTTGAAGCACCTGGTGGTCAACAAATATTCATTCCTGTGTCTCTTTTTCCTGTATATCACTGTCTGATGGAATTTAAAAGTGTTCCGAGTGGACATTTTTATTTACTTTCTCTGCCAGATAAACTCCTCTTCAGCTATTCAGCTTGGCTGACGTGTCTTTGGGAAACCTTCCTGCATTCCAAGGTTGGGTTTAGTACCCACCCTGCATTCTGCTGCCAAGTTCATAGCATGTGTCAACTATTGAAATTTCTTGTTGACTTGTTACCTTCCTCCAGTTAATATTGAGTTTCATCTTATCTCTATGTTTTATCTGCCATCAAAATGCCCAGAATCTGGTGGAATGCCTGGCTGGTGGTGGTGCCAGTAGGTGGTCAGTAGATATTTATTTGACCAAATGAATATATGGGTGAATTTTTTGGTGCATGGCCGACGATAACATTTTGAATCCTCCATTAAGGATTTTCAGACACTGTGACATTATACCACAATAGGGCCCAATTTTTTTTTCTTTGAGAATGCCACTCTAAGAACTGAGAAAAATGCCTCATTTTTTAAAAAAAGCTTTTCCAGACTTTTCAGATGTATAGACTTTCTCAGATCTATTTCATCAACTACAGCGTATTTACGTAAGGAGTTTTAAAATAGAACACAACTGATAACTAAAAGGCAAACACATATTATAAAGTTTTCTAGATAAATATTTATAATCTCATTACTTGCTTTCACAAAACTTGAACCAAATCTCTCATTTGAGATTTGACATGGAATGCCTTAAGAATCCTGAGCAGAAGATACTTTGTGGTTTCTTTAGGGGATACATAAAACTTGGGCCCACCCTACATTCCAGTGGCTCGGGGCAAGAGTACATATGGAGCCCTGTATACCATGAGCCTGAGGATTTAAGGTTGTATATCAAGTTAACAAACAATAAAGTGTATTTTGTCCTATAGGAAGATTTGCATTAAGAATTCCCAGTCTCCGTGGAGATCCAGACTGCATATGACAATGGTGGCATCGTTGGTCCCGATGCATAGTTCACCTCTCTTGTTTTCCTACCCTTGGCCCAGTCCTACCTGTGGGAAACTGTCAAGCACACTGCATTCTGCACATCCAGTGCCGTGCACATTCCCGCAAACCACTGCCCTTGGCCATCTTTCAGGGCAGAGATAGACACTCTGGTGGTCCGCCACCTTATCAGTCAGATGAACCGGAGAGAGAGGGCTATGCAGGCCTTGGGGGTGGTCTCATGGCTAGTTGATCAGGAATCTGTCAGGTCCGTGGTGCATGAAGTGTGGCCTAGAAAGAGATTGGGGGAATAGACATCAAGTGAGGGATGTCCCCTTGGTCCTAAAGAATCCTTACCCCGTGGGTTAAGATATAACCATAGGGTTCCAGAGCAGAATCCGCTCAAGTTCTGGGCCAGGCCATGAACCCTTCTTGAATGATTCTAAAGAACAGTATCAAAGGAAGAAAATACGTGTATTTTCCAAAGTCATTTCTTGTACTGGTGTTAGGAAATAGGGGAAATGAGCACCAGAGGCAATATGGTCTTGATCACATTTATGTATCACTGAAAAGATTGAAAGCTGAGTTCCATATGTCAGATTTTTGAACCGTTGGCTCCACAGAGTCTACTCTTCTGGAGGCAATGCTAAGCTAATACCTTCTGCCACAAGAATTGATCTGACTGTAGTTCTTACCTCTAAGTATATTTTAAAGATTGGTGATTATAGTCTATGGTTTAGCTGTTGCTTTCTCTGGTCTGTGCTACCTTGAGAGGTGAGGCAGTTTGAATGGGGCTGCCCACCGTTAGACTTAAAGGAAGGTACTTTTCAGAGGAGGGCTAAAGTTTTTCCTGTATTGAGATACTTCCAGGAAGCCTGCAATTAGCCAAATCACCGATTTCCAGTTATTTCAGTCCTGTTAAAAACAAGGCTGAGCACATCTGTCTTAAGTTGGATGTGCCTCAGCCGCAGAAGCTCTTGTAAACCTTCAATTACAGCAGCCTCGGAAGGCACTCCTGCCATATACTAACAAGTAGTCCATCAGCGACAAGAGACAGATCGACTAATAATTAGCAAAAGCACTGAAGCGGGCTCCTCTAAAGGTAAAATATAATAATTTGCTTTTCCAACTCTCATAGTGGGGATGGTCGTGAGATATTGATGTTCCGTTGTTCCACACAAATACTTGACACTGTTATTAGCTGGAGAAACCTTGAAATGTTTCAAAAGGACGAAAGATGTGTCTGCCATGTATATAGGACTTTTATAAGAATGATTTCTCTCGTCACCTCTTTTTCTGCATTTGGAGAGGGAAATGCAAGAATTTTCCCCCACCAAGGAATACATATTTTCTGCTGTTGTTGTTTTTCAATGTTGACTTAATACGAAACTGAATGAGAAATAGAAATGTTTCTTAGGCTTTTCAAGTGATACTTGCAATAAAGAGACAGTTGTTTAAAAAAAACTGGAATGGGTTGAAGGAATAAAGAGAAAGAAAATAGACATATAAGGAAATATCAATGAATTATGGTTTCTCAGGAAGATATCTTTCTGGTTACTGTCTTCAAGCATGCACAAGATTTTTTTGTGGAGGAGGGGGTGTTGGCGGGTGGGCAGTGTATAGAGAGAGCATATTGACCAGTTTTCCAAAATCAGGGTACCAAAAAATTGTTGAAAGGATGACTCCTCCTGCTGACCCACTATGATAAAATTAGTATGAGTCACATATGGTTCAGAAAAGTTACCCCACACCAAACTCACAAGCAAATGATTGGGTGGTCATTCCAAGGATGGAAACACAACCATTATGATCATCCAGAGAGAGTGAGGCAAGCATAATAGAGACGCTGCCAATAGGGAGTGACTCAGGAACATGGATAGAGTCAGAAGCCCAAGAACACAGAATCCATTTCTGAGATTCATTCTAGAATATTGGAGAGCAGGTTGAAACTGATGCTAAAATGGCTCAAGGATCTGGGTCAGTGATTCTCAAGTGTCACCGTGTATTGAAATCACATGAGGGGCATTTTAAAATACTGATGTGGGCAAGGACACCTGGGTGGCTCAGTTGGTTAAGCATCCAACTTCGGCCCAGGTCATGATCCTGTGCTTCATGGGTTCGAGCCCCGCGTCAGGCTCTGTGCTGACAGCTCGGAGCTCAGAGCCTGAAGCCTGCTTCAGATTCTGTGTCTCCCTCTCTCTCTGCCCCTCCCCTGCTTGCACTCTGTCTACCAAAAATAAATAAATGTTTAAAAAAATTTTTTTAAAGTAAAATACTGATGTGGGCCTTCTCCCTGGAGAACTGATTTAAGTGATGCTGGGTAGAACCTAGACTTGAGAGTTTTTCTTTTCTTTGGAAAACTCGAGGCGATCACGCTAATCTACATGCAGCACTGATGGTAAATTCTTTACCTAGCCTTGATTTGCCAGCCAGCCCTCGCATTCGTAGCCTGTCTGCTTTCAAACGGTCTTGATAAGAAAAATAAAGCTTTAAGAAATAAAGGTTCGGGGCGCCTGGGTGGCTCAGTCGGTTAGGCCTCCAACTTCAGCTCAGGTCATGATCTCACAGTTTGTGGGTTCGAGCCCCACGTCAGGCTCTGTGCCTGGAGCCTGCTTCAGATTCTGTGTCTCACTTTCTCTCTCTTACCCTCCACTCACACTCTCTCTCTTTCTCTCAAAAATAAATAAACATTTAAATAAGTAAGTAAATAAATAAATAAATACATAAATAAGAAATAAAGTTCAGGTCAGCAAATGTTTCACAGGCACTATGTCAGTCAGTAAGGACCCAACCTGCTTTTGTGGAGCTTATAGTAGGGGTTATGGTAAGGCCTGAGGCAGTAAACCACAGGGACAGCACCTGAATCCACATCCCCCTCTGAATTCACACCTGGGTGCTTTCTGCTCCACCAGGCCGTTTCCTGTCAGTCGTGGTGATAAATCTGTTAGTAAAGGCTACTTTACTCAGTCAGTTAATGGGTTTGCGGAGCTGAACTGAAAAGCTCTCCGGCATATGTGTTTAGATTATTTACCTTCATGAGGTTCGAGAAAAATAGGCCACATGTTCTCCATTGCTTTCTCAAGAGCCCTTATTCTGTATTCAAAGCATGTATCTGTAGGATTATTATGAAAGCCTGTTAGGGGTGCCTGGGTGGCTCATTTGGTTCAGGTCCAACTTCGGCTCAGGTCATGATCTTATGGTTTGTGTGTTCAAGGTCCGCATCAGGCTCTGTGCTGACAGCTCAGATTCTGTGTCTCCCTCTCTCTCTGCCCCTCCCCCCACTCACATGCCCTCTCTTTCTCTCTCTCTCTGTCTCTCTCTCTCAAAACTAAACATTAAAAAAATTTTTTAATAAAGAAAGAAATAAAAGCCTGTCACATATACTACTACACCCAGAATATAATTAACCCCTAAGTTACTGGATTTGAAGCCCGCTGAATCAGTGAAGTCATTTTGTATACGGTTCAGATTCATAAATTCTGACTGAACTATCTAAAAACCAGTCTGAATCCAAAGAGAAGTGGATTGTGGAACATTTGATAAGAAATACATGTTTTTGTTTTAAATGGAGTTCATGTTTTGTTTTGTTTTTCTGAATTGTAGTTGGTTGCACATAAAAAGTAAGTCTATTTTAATAAATAAGTTTTAAAAATAGCTTTATGGAGATACAATCGACATTATAAACTGCATATATTGAAAGTATACAATTTGACAAGTTTTGACACATGTGTATATAAATTCATAAAATTATCACCATGGTGTGGATACTAAGCATACCTACCACCCCAAAAGTTCCATGTGCCCTTGAGAATCCTCTTTCTCAACTCCTTCACTTCTCTCTGCACCCAGGCAAACACTAATCTGACTTCTTCACTATACATTATTTTGCATTTTCTAGTGTTTTCTGTAAATGGAATCATAGCGTGTACTCTCTGTCGGGCCTTTTTTTTTTTTTTTTTTTTTGGCTGAGAAATATTCACTTGCATAGCTATACAACTGTTTGTCCATTCACCTATTGACTTAACATTTAAGTTGTTTCTATTTCTTGCTATTAGTAATAAAGCTCCTTTGAATAGTCATGTAAAAATATTTGTATGGTTTCATGTCTCTTAGCCAAATACCTACGAATTAAATGGATAGGACATACAGTAAGTATATGTTTCTACCTGTTTGCAAAATAATAGTTTCGGGCATTCCTCAACTTCCTCACGACTTGGTGTATTCAGTCTTTTTAACTTCAGGCTGTCTTAAGAGTTTTGTGGTAGTGCCTCAGTGTGACCTTAATTTGCATTACTATAATGACTAATATTGAAAATCTTTCTGCATCCTTATTTGCTACCTTTCTTCTTTGGGGAAATGTCTGTTCAAGTCTTTGGCTAATTTTTCAAGTTGTTTCCTTATTGTGTTTTGGTAGTTTAAAAATAATATTCTGGGTATGAGTCTTTTATCAGATGTGTGATCAGATATGAAGTATTGTCTCCTGCTCTGGGGCTTGTCTTTTCATTCTCTTAACAGTGGCTTTCAATTTAATTTTAATAAAGTCCAGTTTAACCATTTTTCTTTTATGGACTATGCCTTTGATGTTATATCTAGAAAATTTTAAAGATTCAAAGATCTAAAGAACTCACAGGGATGTCTGGCTGGCTCAGCTGGTGGTGCATGTAACTCTTGATCTCGGGGTTGTAAGTTCGAGTCCCACATTGGGTGAAGAGAATACATAAAATTAAAAAAAAAATCTTTTGAAAAAATAAAAAATCGCAAAGATCTTCCCCTTTTTTCTAAAAGATTTATTTTTAGATTTATATTTAGGTCTAGCATCCATTTTCAGTTAATTTTTATATATGGTATGACACATGGATCAAAGTTTGTTTTCTAGTGTATGGATATCTAATTGTTTCAGAACCTTTTGTTGTAAAGGTTTTCAAATGCATTTTCAACTACACAGCCATTGCACATTTGTCAAAAATCAATTAATCATTTATATGTCGACCTTTTTCTAATTCTCTGTTTTGTTCCATTGATCAGTTTGCCTATACCAATTCTATACTATCTTGATTACTAAAGCATTATATTTTGGAACCTGTGTAAGTCCTCCAATTTTATTTTTCATTTTCAAAGTTATTTTTGTCTATTCTGTGTCCTTTGTGTTACCATATAAATTTTAGAATCAGCTTATAAATCTCCCCTAAAAAAGTCTACTGGGATTCTTATTGAGATTACATTGAATTCAGAGGTCCATTTGGGAAGAAGTTATATCTTAAGAATATTGAGTCTTCTGATCAATAATCATGGTATCTCTCCCAATTATTTAGGTCTTTTAATATTTTTCTCAAAAATGCCCTATAGTTTTCAGTGTACAAATCTCTCACATTTTCATTAGATTGAACCGTATGTATTTTATATTGCTTGATTCTATTAAAAGTGGTAGTTTTCATTTCAATCTCCCAATTAAAATGGAAGTTGATCTTGTATGTCGATCTTACATCCTCCAACTTTGTAAAAGTCATTCTAATACTTTATTTTTTTGGTAGATTCCAGAGGATTTTCTACGTATACATCCATGTCATTTGTACATAAAGACAATTACACTTTTTTCAATTTGGGTGCTTTTTTAAAACTGTACTGGCTAGAATCACCTATACAGAGGTAACTAGTGATAGAGAGCATACAGATAGAGAGCATACATTGCCTTGCTCCTGATCTTGGGGGAAAGTCATTCAGTCTTCCACCATTAAGGATAATGTTAGCTGTCCGTTTTTGTAGATTTTCTTTATCAGGTTGAGGAAACTCCTTTACTATTCCTAGCTTGCTAAGAGATTTTATCAAAAATGGATGTTGGATTTCATAAAATGCTTTTCTGCATCAAGTAAGGTGATCATATGGTTATTTTTTAAGATGGTCATATGGATCTTTTTAATCTGTTTAAAATGGTTAATTACAGTGATTGATTCCTGAATGTTACACCAACCTTGCATTCCTAGGTTAAATTCCACCTGGTCATGAAACAACAAGAAAGGATAAAAATACTCTTTTTTATATCTTGTTGGATTTGATTTGTTGAAGATGTATCAAGAATTTTTTCACTTACACATTTATGAGTGATATTGGTCTGGGGCTTATTTTTCTTGTTAAAGTCTTTGTCTGGTTTTGGTATTAGAATAATGCTGGCTCATAGTGTGAGTTAGAAAGTATCCTTTCCTCTTCAATTTTCTGGAAAAGTTTGTGCAGATTTGTTATTATTTCTGTCTTAACTGTTAGGCCGAATTTCCCAGTCAAACCATCTGTGCCTATTTGTTATTGTTGTGGTTGGAAGGTTTTTTAACTACAAAATTGGCTTGTTTAATAGATGTAGGGATGATTCAGGCTGGTTTTTTTTGTTCCTTTGTTTTTTGAATGAACTTTGGTACTTTGCATCTTTCAAAACAATGTGTTCATTTGATCTAAGTTGTACAATGTGTTGGGATAAGCTTATTCAGAATATTCCCTTTTTCTTTTAATAACTGTAGAATTTGTAGTGATGTCAACTTTTTCATTCCTGATATTGGTAATTGTATCTTCTCTCTGATCAGTCTTCCTAGAGATTTATCAATTTTATGGTCTTCTGAAAAAACCAATTTTTACTTAATTGATTTTTTTTCTATTTTCCTTTTTCCCTTTCATTGATTACTTCTCTCTGTATTTTTTCTTTTACTTAAAAGAGTTTCAGTTTCTCTTCTTTTTCTAGTTTCTTAAGGTGGAAGACTGCGTTTATTAACTTGAAACCATTTTTTTTTCTAAGACAGGCAATTTAATGCTGTAAATTTACCTCAAAGAACTGCATATTCCACAAAATTTTATATGTTGGGTTTTCATATTTAGTTTGTTCCAAATACTTTCTAATTTTTCTTTTTCATGTCTTCTCTGATTCCCAGGCTATTTAGACGTATGCTAAATATTGGGAAATTTTTCACATATCTTCCTGTTATTGGTCTCTAATGTAATTCCATTGAGGTCAGACACAAACTTGCATCCTTTTAAATTTATTGAGATTTGTTTTATGGCCTAGACTATGGTTATCTTGCCAAGTGTTTCATGCACACTTGGAAGTTTGTTCTGTTGTGAGTGGACTGTTCTGTAAGTGGCAGTTAGGTCAAATTGGTGATAGTATTGTCCAAGTCATACATGCCCTGGTCAATATTCTGTGTATACTCAAGGGAGACCCAGAGATAGTCTCTGGAATTCTCTCTCTGTGCAGCTGTCTTCTGCTGGTATTATGTCCTACAGACTCCAACTGCCTGGTCTTCCCATTCTTCCAGTTCCGTCTCCTCAACTCAGACCCACTGAGCCTCACCTAGGTTCTTCACCCTCACTGAAGTTCTTCGTCCTCACACTGCAGTCTGAAAACTCTCTCCAGGAAATAGGCTGGGGCAAAGGACTTACCTTTTTTGTTTCCCATCACTCAGGGATCATTGTCCCTCATTGCTTGATATTTGTCATCATCTATTTTGTTTGTTTCTTTCTTTCCAGCAGGAGGATAAATCCAGTCCCTCTAGCCCCACTTGGCTCCAAGTAGATGTCTCTCAATTATAGCTTTTAACACATAGTTTTAACATACTGTAAACAGTTTGTCTTGTTCAGTGTTAACCTTGTGATCTTATTTGCTATTTAAGTTACAGATTTCATTTTTATCATAAACATTTTCTTTTTTTTTTTAATTTTTTTTTCAACGTTTTTTATTTATTTTTTTGGGACAGAGAGAGACAGAGCATGAACGGGGGAGGGGCAGAGAGAGAGGGAGACACAGAATCGGAAACAGGCTCCAGGCTCCGAGCCATCAGCCCAGAGCCTGACGCGGGGCTCGAACTCACGGACCGCGAGATCGTGACCTGGCTGAAGTTGGACGCTTAACCGACTGCACCACCCAGGCGCCCCTATCATAAACATTTTCTTAATCATCAACTATGAATAGAATAATTTATGGGAGAGGATTGTGCACACCTTCAGGTTTTTCTTTTGCGCGCTCTCTCTCTCTCTCTCTCTCAAACAGACTTCTAGGTCTCTTTCTTCCAGGATCCTTAGAGTTGAAATGGAATTTTCAGTCACTGCTTTTTGCCCAACAAAGGGAAAGGAATTAGTATGGTCAAGGCCTAAGATCGGGTAATAAGTGTATGGTTTTTAGAAGGCACCTTTCTTCAATCATCTTCCAATAGCACTTACCAAGGGCTTCTGCTGCCATTTGGATAGACATAGAGCTGGCCGTCTTTTGCTGAGGTAGAGCCCTGTTCACAGAAGTTATGCCTTTTCTCTTGCTCTTCTCTCCCTCTGCATTGAAGAGATACATGTTCCCATTTCTGAGCATCTTTTGCAATTTGGTATCATTCAAGAATCTCCTGGGATGGGTGACTTATAGGTGATGAGGCCGTGTTGCCCTAGTTTGCCCTTGCTCATTCTCGTCGCCCACATGTGGAATATGGAAAATGAGCCATGAATATAATTTGCATGTCTCATACTCTTCTCATAAAACACAGTCATATGTGGATACATAATAGCAATGGTAAACATCCTTTCCTTCTCATTTCTAAGTGACCCTGGAAGTCGTATTCTCGTAAAAACTAAACTCCTAGTATGAATTCCATTTATCCATTTATTCCATTTAACACAAGCAATTTAGATTCTCTTATGTTTTCTTGCTTTCTCCTTTACATTCTTAGCCTACTTATGATTTATGAATTCCATTCTCTTGTTTTGCTCCCTTTCCTACCTGAATCACTAACAGCGAGATATTTACCATTTTGTTCACCCTTATTTTCTCACAGGGATTCTGCCAACAAGTTAACAATCTTGTTAACCCCTTTGTAGTTCTTATATATTCCTCTTTGCCATTTTCTTCCCTTTTATCTCTAGCAGCTTTGCTAACCACCACCACCTACACATTTTAAATTTAGTCGTATAGCATCCCTCATAGCTCATTCCAAGTGATCATAAATTCAAAATTAATGCAAAATTCTTTATTTAGCCAAAAGAGTTTTTTTAATTCATAAAGCTCATCAACTTATGTAGATATGAGTCTATCATTGTCATCCCAGATAGCTTCAGCATAATACTTTCATAGCACTCTATATTGATTATGAAGCTGGCGAAAATGAAGTTGTTGGTTATGTGCATAGGCCAGGTGTGTAAAACCATACTGATTTGGCACTGGACCAAAATTTCGATCAGTTCCAGCTGTCTCTCATTATTTTAATGTAAAATGAATATTTTTACCACTAAATATTCCTAATGCAACATTCTGGCAAAATGGTCCGTCAGTAGTAGCATAGATATATGACAAAGTTCAGTAGATATGTATTGAGTTCCTTTATAAAGAGACAACATTTCATACATTCAGAGCACACAAAGATAAACAAAACCTCACCTTGCCTTCAAGGAGTTTAATTTAATCTAACAGGGAAACAAAACATGTACCAGGATCACAAAGATAGCTAACACTGAGCACCATCTATGTTCGAGGCACTGGCTTAAGCACTGGCATGTATTATGCTCTTTAATCTGCATAACAATCCTATGAGGAAGATAATAGTATTTTATCTCCATTTCATAAGAGGAAAGTGAGGCAGAGAGTTTAAGTGCACACAGGTCACAAAACTGGAAAACCAGGGGAGATTTTTTTTAATAGAAGTGTAGCGTGATAAGGATGTAACTTTAGAATGGATGCTCTAGGTAGCATTGCTTAGAGTAGACAGAAACAAGCAGTTGGGGGTGGAAACACAATTGCTAACACAGTTGTCCCTATTGACATAATCCATTAATTCCCAAATTGTAACAGTGGGTGGGAATGGAAGGAGATTGTGCAGACTTACAGAGATGATAAAGACAGAATTTACAGAATTCGGCAAGTAACTAAATGTTGTATTGGGAGGTATGCTACAAAGATAACTTTAAGGCTTTGATATTGGTGGCGTGGAGAATAACGATGCTGTTAAAGAATTGAGAGTGGAAAATAATCCAGGTTAGCAATAACTTCAGTTGTGATGTTCAGAGATGTCCAGAGGCAACTCGGTTGTGGATTGATTCAAGTGATGGATTGGAGATAGATAGGATTTGGGGATCACCCACAGTAAATAGCCACAGTGGGTTTTCACGGAGGAGTGTAGAGAAATGCCTGGGCAGGTAAAGAAAGAAGACAACTGTGATATAATGACATCCATAATAAAGCTTAGAGAATTGATGAACAGTAAGTTATCACTCTTCTAGTGAATAAAATTTTTTCTAAATTTATGGACTCCCAACCTTCATCTCTTGCATTTAACCATTTATATAGTAACTTTAGTTGCCTTGAATCTGATTATTTGGAGTATTGATAGTTAACCTGACATCAGTTTCCTTCACGAGTCATGTGGGTTAAGAAAGTTGTGTGCAAAAATGTAAAAACCTAGGGCTTTTAACGATCATACTTGCAAGAAACCTTGGGAGCTGCATTTGTCAAACAGCTGGGAAAACCATTCATGCATACCCTACGTCCAGAGCTCCATTGGTATAAAGAACTGAGAGCTCATTCTTCTTCCTGTGGTGTGATGTTTGTTGACATATTTTGACACACCGAGACAATGCTGAAAAGATCTGACCTTCCTGCAGTACCAAGGACCCAGGTTTGGTCAGGGTACCTGACACTCACTGCCTTCTCTCTCTGCCCTTCTCCTCCCCCACAGATGAACGTGAAATGCTGCCTTCAGTACAGAAGTATTTCAATATTGAAATGTATATAAATGATTGCTTTTCAAATTTCTCTAGTCGCTTTTCTCCCGTTACCATCAAGCCAAACATCTTAGTTGGAGCTATTAATGCTTTTAATTCAAAGAAATTAAATGCGTTTTTCAAAATGATAAACGTGAGCGGATATTGTTCATGCTTGAAACAGACCAAACCAATGAGGAGGTCTCTATGCTGTAAATGTTTTACAATCTGTCTTTATCTTTGTGATAGAAACCATTGATTGGAGTTTGAATGTTTGAGGACTCCCTCCCAAGTGCAAATGAATGTACGTGGAGGTGAATCTCAGGTAGCTTTTAAAGTAGTCGCCTCATAGGTAATATCATGTGTTAAAAGGTTGCAGTTAGGTGGAGGCCAGAGAGCTGTCAAGAGAATTTTCTGTGATGTATAAATATGTTCCGTGTTAGGTTTATATACTGTGAAGTGGAGCTTTGACTACTTACCCATATTATTTCTTATTGCAGCATGATGGTGGTATGGGGATGAGGATGGAAAGAAAAACTGTTTACCATTAATGAATTTCTAAAATACAAGAGTAATAAGCTAACTAGTTTTCATCGGGAATGGCTATCCAGAAACGTTTTCTTGCTGTCTCCACAACTAGTAAATATAAAACAAGTATGATAATATCCTCCTGACATTTAAACCGCACTCTGCAAATTGTGGAAGGTTTTGTGTATTTGCCATAATATTGGATAAAAAGAACTATCCCAGTATTTTAGTCAAATTGTTTCCAAATGTGATAACTGTCTGCTAACTGAAAATTAAGATACTTCTGTCCGAGGTCCATATCTTTAGGTGCATAACCTAAAATCAGGACTGAATTTTGAAGTACTTCGTTGTTCATTCACCTAGTTTGCATAATACCTGTCTCTCCAGTAGCACTCTGAGCATCATCATACATCTTTGTTTGAATTATTTCTCTATTTTCTCTGCCATTTCGAATGTTGTCATGTCACTGGAAACCAATGCCCAGTAATGACAAAGCACTTTTAGCTCCTTTCTAGGATTCCACAGGCTTCAGCTCCAATTTCCTGGTATTCCTTCCTCAGATTAGACCTCTAAGTTTGTGTGCTATGAGAACTGACAGCCTAGATCCTACTCTGCCTGCCCAGGGCCTGGTCACACACACTCCATACTCCAAAGCTTGGCCACCTCCACAGACCTTACCTCCCAGGATTTTATGTAAGTTTTCATTGACACCTGTATCTGACATTGCAGATGTACTTCTCCCTGTGGAGTCTTCATCTACATAGGAATACTTGAAAACCTCCTTCTCCTTAACTATTACATGGATTAATTCTGGTTAACAGTGACAGGTTTTCCTGCTGAAACTCAAGTAGCCAAATCCTTTTCTCTTTTCTAACTATTCTCCATGTAACATTTGAACCCCCCAATCCAGCATGCAGGTACATGCACACCCATGTGCACGCATGCACACACACACACACACACACACACACACACACACACAGACACTACTCTCACTAATTGCTTGAGGACACAGCAAATCCATTTGAAATGATAGGGAAAGGGTTAAGTTTTGACAGTCTTTTTACCGGGTTTATTAGTGACTTAACGTCTACACACTTCTTTCCTCCTAATTCACCCCTAGGTACATGCGCAGGAATAAATTAACCCAGTTATTTCTAATATTATGGCATTCTGTATGCATCTTTTCCTCAGAAAGTACCACAAAGTTCTGTTGTTTTTCCAGGCTCCTGGACTTCTTTTATAAATTCTTAGTAATTTTTTTTTCATTGTGGTGAGGAAAAATAAAATATTTTATCAATTACTTTAAAAAGCAATAATTCATTATAGTTGATCATAAATGTCAGGAAGCAAAGACCCAGCTGAAGCATTTTGTCACTAATCATGCTGTTTTTCTTCTAATTAGTTAATTTACATTTTACAAATTAAGGGTAAAATTCAGACAGAAGATAACATCATAGCTTTAACTGACCTATATTTGTATCTGCCAAATTTAAGTTAATTAGAAATGTAGATGCTGTTTGTTTTATCTGTCAGAAAACCTCATCTTTTTTCTTTAAAAAAAAAAAAAAAAAGTAGACACACTTTTTTCCCCCCTCAGCATTTATCATCTAAATAATAGTCTTGCCAAGATGGCAGCCTCATAATAAACTCTTTTCAGTGGAGTGATGGGTAATGAAGCTTGCTTGTGAAGGCAGCGAAAAATGTTGTCTGGCCAAATGCATGAATATGATGGCTAGAGAATCAGTGGACTTTCTCAGTCATCAATCTTTTTAGTAGCCTCTTATACATCTGAATATTTTGATAGATGATCTAATAATTGAGTTATCTATCTTTCTAACTATCAGAGTTGCATAAAAATTATTCTCACATGCTACTGAATATTAAATATATTAGGCATTGAGTAAATTTTTCATAAAAGGGCCAAAAGGTGAAAGGTTTTTGTTATTCCATAAATACCTGTTAATATATTGAGCGTTAAGCCCTGTGAAACAGTCAACCCTTAATTCCCTCTGTAAGAAGCAGGTATATACTTAAAAAGGTGGACATCCCCATTATAAGTAGGACATATAATAATTACTGTAGATGGTGAAAAGTCAGCCCTGGTAAACATATGGATGTAACTCAGTTGTGTAAAATGGAATGAATGCCCCAGCTGGCCTAACGCCAGTGGCACATTTAATGTGGCACAGAATTTCCAGACAAGAAGCATAGGTGATGTAGGTACACCGAGTGACCATGTGCTTTTGATGTGCCCATCGCTGTGAGAGGAAGATGATCCTACCAGAAGGGGAAACTTCTGCCTGCCTAGCATTTCACTTGGTAGCACCAGACTATCCAAGTATTCTCTTCATGCGTGAGTCGTTCCTCCCCCTTAGATGGCTTTGTATTGTGTTGTGTTATGTTTTTTTGTCATATACCACTCTCATAAAAGCTTATCAACAACAAGTGTGCTTCACTGGGATTGGAAAACAGCAAGGAAAATCAGCAGGACACAGATCAGTTACCAGGTAGGCTCTCTCCACCCCTACCCCTGTCATCCACATCTTCAAGGTGACCTAGCAGTGATGACTTCCCAGGAACCACATTAAAATAGTTCTGCCCTGGAAGAACAGACATTTGTTTGCAGGTCTGAAGGGTTACCAATCCTGTGCATCTCGAAAGGCACTCAAATGAGCAGGGCCTTGTAAATTGGATTTCTATTAGCCAATCCTGATGATAGCTCTTCATCAGTGGAATGGGAAGACGTGCTGTCAATAGCCCCAGCCCTAAATATCCTTTTTTTTTTTTTCCTTAACGACACACTTATTTTTGGTCCGCCTCATCCAAAATGGTGATAAAGGCTAAAATCACTAGAATTAATTGTTTAAGGTTTCAAGTAAACCTTAATAAAATACGGACAGCAGCTATTTTTAAATGCTTTTTAACTTGAAGAGCATTTGAAACAACAAAGACATACTAGTCAGAAACAAATATGGCAAAAGTGTCTTAACCCTTGCTGGCCTTACATTGATTCCAACTCACAGTTGTGCTATTTATAAAAGTTTGGGATGATAGACTTTCTTTCTCTTCATTTCCCCGATTGAAAATAATAATTGAGAAGGATAATACCAATTGTGGAACTCCCTCTTCGGGTTACATCTGAGGAGTTACTATATTACTCTTTGGTAATTTGATCTTTTTTTGCTTCTGTAATTTGAGGCTGGGAAAAAAACGTACTGTAGAAGTTACAGCTGGAAATTTTAAACTCTTAGATATCTATTTAAAATTATATATTTAAAACCATTTGAAATGGACATATTGGGGAAGTTTTAAGGGAGGGAATAGGCTTTTCTTAATCAAAGTGGCAAACATCTGTGTTCTTTCTAGTCTGTCTTTTGATTAGCATGGCCTCATCCATCACTGGTCTTTGATATGAACACCAAGAAGTCATGTCCTTTTGTTTTAAATGATAAATATGCCTTTGTCATGAATACTCATAGGCAACCCAGGATTTACATCTGAATTGTCAAAGTGTAACTGCCCAGCTCCTGTGATGAGTGACATTATTAGTGAAATAAAGAAGTTTTTAATTTGTCATGGATAGGCCTTAGATGGTGACATTATGAGACTATGTGGGTTTGGATGCTAGAAAAGTTATCCTTCCCCCACTATTTTTCTAAGATTTGTCATTTGTCAACAAGAGGCAATCTGCCGCAGGGAGGCTGTCTGTGAACGTTTTTACTTTAGTGCCATTAGTCTGTCTCTGTAGGTTTTATTATTTAGGCTTGATGGCCGGTAGTTCTTATCAAAACTAATACTATTTGAAGTAGCAAGCTTCTGGTGGTCAAACAACCAGTATCAGGATTTGTTCTGTCGGGCTGTTATTGCCAAAGACAGCATTTTTTTTTTTTCAATGTCAGCTTTATTTCAAGGTCCGTGTCAATTATATTTTCTAAAGACGTTTCTATGATGTCTTTCTTAAACTCCCATCTACTCAGATGTGTTTATGTGTGTGCTGTTTATGTAATTACTTTGATGTACACATGCTATCTACTCGCACAATCTTGTGTTAATCATCAAAACCCTCGGACTGTCAAGTTCGACTGTTGTATTTGACTCTTCTACTGAGAAATTAGGACTATTAAAATTAAAAATATTGTCAAGCCTTGATCTTCTCTGCGTTGTAAATAAAGATGTCACCTTACATATATTTGCCTTATTTATTTCTCCATTAATAACAGGCAAATATTTTGATTATTTTAAAGTTTCATCTTGTGATACATGTTTAGAATGTTTCACGTTGGTAATAAGTAGTTCATTCCAACTTATGCATAAAATACATCCTATGGAGATTTGGTGTTTTACCAGTAGCTGGCACAGAAATTGCATTAGCTTTTTACATGCTTTGTCTGCATAATTTCAACACAACTGTTTTAAAGGTAGGAAGAATAAGGGAAGTTTTCATTTTTTTCTTTTTCAAATGAATTGATCTTGATCTGTTGAATTATCCAAAACAAACGTTAACATAGAATGTTGATATTTGCAGGAGAATAAAACTGTATATTTTAGTTTGATTCATTTATCTCTCCACAAAATTCACTTTGCAATGGCTTCATCATTATAACAGCCTCACTTAAATTATGTTTTATTTGTGGTCGTACTCCTCACCCCATGAATGTATTAATCTTGGGTTTTCTTTGTTTTGACCAGGTCAGAACTGAAGCATAGCAATTATTGTTTGAAAAATATTTTTTGATTTTTGATTAAGGTAAAACAGTGTCCTTGATTAGAAATTAACCCTCACCATCCAGGGATTTTCTGAATCCTTTTTTTTTTTTTTTTAATTCTTAGTATTTACTAGGTCATCTGTTTCATAAAAAATGAAGTCTTACTGGTGTTTGTTTCCCAACAGAAAACAATCGCTTAGCGACTCTAGGAGCCCAGCCCCTCACTCTAATTGAGATTTTTGTACTGTAATGTAAGTGTCTGAGTTTTTGAGACCCTAAGGCTTTCACCCAACTTGAAGACAATGATGCCAGTGAGCTTCTGTCCAGAGTTAATCAGCTGCAGAATTTGTAAACTGCACATGTGTCAAAGTTGAAAATGTTAGCACTCTAATAGAAGCTTGAAAAGGTTAGATCTGATAAAAGCCGTCAGCAGTTAAAGAAAGTGATTTATGGGAATGTAATGACACAAAATGCCTCATTTATCACTCATATATAGATAGGTTAAGGTTCCTGTGTCATACTTTTAAAAACTTGACCACTAAGAATTGTCAAAATAGGTACTTAATTGCCCTTCATCCTTTTCCTTTTGAATTTATTCCATGGGAGTTTGGTAATTTTATCGGCGATCACTTTACTGTCGTTCACTTCATCTGGTTCCATTTAAAGTCATTCATATTTTGGATTTTCAAAAACTGTACATCACTGATCTTTTTGAAGTTTTATTAGCTAAAGCTGTTGCAAAGAAAGACTAAGTAGATCTTCTATATGTCAGTTTACATTTTTGTTTAGCACGAATACTGTGGAGATACATGAAAGTCTCATCTGTCTCTTTCCTAACACTTGTAATTTTTATTCGCATTTTATAATCCTCTAAATTTTCTATATCTCTCTCCTTAAAAAGTACAGCATTAGATTTTAAAAGACAGAGCCATCAATTGGTTTACCGTCCTAGTAACTCAACTTAATATTTAAGCTCTACACAAATTAAATTTAATGAAAACCTGCCTGTCTGGTTAAATGATCCTTTAAAAAAAAGAGGGGTTGCGGGGGGCGGGGGGGAGGTGGGGGCTAAAAATAAAAGTTAAGAGACATGCCAGCTTGTATTTCTCAGATTGATTTAAAAATTTCTTTTTCTTCATACATTCTAAGAGAAGTATTTATAAAGTTGGAATTGCTAGACATTTATTTGATTTTGATGTCGTTTAGTTTATGCATAAATATGTTAACACTGTTAAATAAAAACTATTGTAGAAACTGCCAATATATCAAAGTAATGTTATAAAACACCCATTTTATGCAGGATCAGTTTCAGACTTTTCAGTGTGAGGGGTAGAATTGTTTAATGGCTTTTTCAAAATTATTCAGATCATTAAATAACCCTTAATGTCTCAGGGCTCCCGCCCACCCTTTGCCTCTCTATAGCCAAAAAATTCATTTGAAAATTTTGACAGGTTTCACTTTCTCAGCTGTGATTTGTACTTTCTTCAGCAGGGACGTCCCAGGTTTAATTTAAAAAGAAGTCAGGGGCGCCTGGGTGGCGCAGTCGGTTAAGCGTCCGACTTCAGCCAGGTCACGATCTCTCGGTCCGTGAGTTCGAGCCCCGCGTCAGGCTCTGGGCTGATGGCTCGGAGCCTGGAGCCTGTTTCCGATTCTGTGTCTCCCTCTTTCTCTGCCTCTCCCCCGTTCATGCTCTGTCTCTCTCTGTCCCAAAAATAAAATTAAAAAAACGTTGAAAAAAAAAAAAAAAAAGAAGTCAGAGGCAGTTTCTTCACTAAGTCCAAGTCATGAAAATAAATGGGGGAAGGGGAAGCTGTCCTAGGAAGGAGAAACTTGAGATGTCATAACCAAATACAGTCGACTTTGTTGTATCTCGATACCATCAATGGATTATTTAAAAAAAAATTTTAGTCATCGGAAGTTGAACATGGATTGGTTTGAATTCTTAACACCAAGAAATGACTGTCAATTTTGTCACACATGACAGAGCCATTGTGGTTACATCAGAAATTGTCCATTTTGTTGTTTGTTTTGCAAAGAGTTCCAAAAGAGAACATGCAGGTGTGGAGCAACTTAGGGGGCTGGGATTTCTTTTAAATTTCAGCCAAATAAATACATAAGTTGACAGAGAATTTAAAAGGGGAATATAAGATCTGCAAGATGACTTTTTAGTGAGGAAGTTCTCTTTTTTTTTTATACATTTCAGAATTTTTACAATAAAAACCTAAAAAGTCAGGGAGATTGTTAGATCAATCTTGTCCAAAAGTGTTATAAAATTATAACATGGTACATTGTCTAATGTTTTCTTACTGCCAGTCTTAATTTTAAGACCATAAGGTATAATCTGAAAAATTTTAAAAACAATTTCCAAAGTTTATCCAAAAAACAAAAACAAACAACTTCATCTCAGTGGCTAAGATCAAATCCAGTTATAATATTTTAACCCATTAGCAAACCTGGTATCTTCCAATATAGTAAAGGGCTAAGAATTCTACACATTTATTCAAAATATGACAGGAACCTATTAGCATACTTCTTTGTGCTCTGAAAAGTATATAGCTCTAAATGGCATTGCAAACCCTTTTTGTTTGTTTAAAAAAGATTGTAAATATATAATTTCAGTTCTGTATTCCTCCTGACAAACGAATTTAAAAGCATGTGTAAGTCTTATATTTTAAGCTTTGTTTTTTATCACTATTTACAAAAGCATTTTTCTTGAGTTGCAAATATAGTTTCCCAACTTAAGGAATATCAAACTAAATGTACGTCTTTCTAGATTCATCTTTGTTCAGAAAAAAGATTATGTGTACATTTAAGTTAAAATCTTAATTCTTCTATGATTTTAAAAGTCTGTTTTTACTTGGTTATCTTTAGACTTGTATGCAGTATTTTTATTTTTAAACAACAACAACAACAACAACAAAAGAAGCCCTGATGATCTCAAACTCTTAAAATATACATTGATTTGGAGAAAATGTGTTCTTAGTATGAATTTATCATTTACCCTGTTTGTACTAGGGATAGTTAGCCAAACGTGTTTTTCTATTTCTGTAGATCATTTACATTTATTAAGGCAACATAGGAAGTCCCGATTCAATTGAACCTTCCAGAGATTACTCATTTTATTTGAAGGAGTTTTGTTGTTATTTTTTCAAATCCCTGATTAGGAAAAATTCATATCGTATGTGTTTATATAATCATAGGAGTCAAAATTGTCTCAATCTATGAATCTTAATAGTTTGCTCTTGTAACAACTATGAGGAAATGTATTAAAATGCCTTAATTACAGGGCAAGAAAAAGAGAAAGCACAGTCTTTTGCATATGATCTTTCAATTGTTCACCAAAGGATAAAGAAAGCATTCAAGCGTGGTTTCAAGAACTGTCAGCATTAAGAAAATGCAAGGTACTTTGTAGAGCCTTAAAGACCTTTCTGGGAAATAGATTTAATTAAAAAGTAAAATAGACTTTTCACTTTAAGGAAATCTTTAAAATGTTGTAAAATTTCATAATGTTAATATATTAATAAGGGTATTATCTTCTTATCCCAGATGAGAAAAAGTCATCCATGAAGCTATTATATTTGATTCACACAATGGTGGATCCTATAAATATTTTTCTTTAGGTTTGACTTAAGAGTGAGAATTATAGTGCATATTGAAGTGTATGATAATTTTAAAAGACTGTCTCTGTCTGATTCATACATGCTTGACTCAATCTCATCCGTAAGTTAGAAACCTCTAGTAGTCTTCCTGCTACTAACAGAAATCCTTTTACCTGCATTAAAGTTCAAAATAATCAGAAAAATTGATTTTTGCCCTGTTTATCTTGATTAACATGTTCATCTATGCATTGCTCCCCGTTAGTACAACACTGATCCTCTGTAGTCAGTATGTAAGAATTCCAGGGGCACTTGGTTCCTTCCCTTTAACTTGCGTGTTAAAACAAAACAAAAAAGCATATTTGTTTCCCATTGAGTTCAGTCAAAAAGCCTAATTAACAACATGTCTCCAAGTTGCATTGAACTCGAGAAGGTTAACCTGACTATGTGATAAGTAGCTGTCTATAAATAACCCCAGCCTGTCCTTTTGGAGCTGAGCTTCAGCCGATTTGCCTCTGTTAAGGATTTGGGAACCAGTCTGCTCTTACTAAGCCTGCACACATCAGTATTTCCTGGCTACTTCTAAGCACCAAATGTATTCATGTTCAAATTGTCTTCATTTCGGGACACCTCATTCAAAGACAAATCAGTCTTAGAAGAGTTGTGTGTTCAAGTAATTATTCTTCCATTGAGAAACAGTTTCCGGACCAGTGTTGTTATTTTTTTCAACTAGTCATTGCTATTCACCGTTCAACATTAAAAAAAGAAAAAAAAAAAAAAGATTAATTTGGCAGATTATTTAAGGACCTTATTAAAATCTCTAGTGCCTAGACTTCTATTTAAAACGACACTGTGGAACAATGGATGAATAGTACAGAGACTGGTTTCCAGTTTAACTCACAAAGATGTAGCCACTAAAAATGTCTGCTCTGTGTTTCCATTAACTTGAGTTTCTCAGTTTAAATTATTATTCTACAAAAGATATAGTGAACTACTTTGTTCCTAAATAGTCATACAGTAGATTGAGTAGTACTTGAAGATTTGTTGCATTTTGAACATAGGAAAAATAATGCCTCTGCGTGATAATGAGTATATGATTTGCATGTGCGTTGTGTAATTCACAATATACATATGCATTCATCATGTTATTCTTTGCAATATGATGAATTATGTCAGTTTATTGCATATGTCTGCATGTACCTCATCTCTTAATTAAAGCATTAATCACTAAAATTACCAAAGATACATAGTTTTACAGTACTTTTAAAATTTAACGTTGATCTTTGCATAGTAATACACATATTATTTCTAATTGGTAGACTATCTGACATTTTAAGTAAGGATTTCTATGTTATGATTCTATCATATCAATTATTTTAAATATGCTTGTCTCAGTATATACTTACAACATACTTTTTAAGCATTTTAAATCATTTTTATTTGAGATTAATTTCCTAAATCACTGAAATTACCAAAGACATACATATGTGCGTGTATATATATATATATATATATATATATATATATGCATATTACATGACCAGCTTTATAACTTAAAAGACTATATATATAGTCTTTCTGTACTTTCTGATTTTAAAGTTGACCTTCACATAGGCATCTATGTTATTTCTAACTGGTAGACTGTCACAAGACATGTTAAGTGGAGATTCCATGTTCTGCTCCTGGCATATCAACATTAGGTATCTTAATATATATTTGCCACACCCTTTAACAATCATGTTGTTTAATAATTGTTTCTTTCATTTGAGATTAATTATACTTGATGTTAATATTCCAGCACCTAGTATCATTTCATTTGTAAGTAGTCAATTCTTGCTAATCATGTGATTCCATCATTTAGAAGTCCATACTTTCAGAACAGAAGAAAAAATTGTGAGGCTTTGAGGCAAATATTTGGAGAAAAAGCTATCACCCGACCACAGAATTTAATGGTTAGGACTTTGGTGTTAAGGAGCAGACACATGTTGCTGTATCCCTCCTCATTAATACATTTAACCTTTCTTAGCACAAACTTTTATTCACTTCACCCCCAAACTATTACTGTAACATTACCACCATCCTTCTTCTCAGCCCAAGACCTCTCTCCCTGCTTCTCTGAGAAGATAGAGGCCTCCCACACACAACTTCTTGAGGGCACTCCCATTTTCCTGTCTGTTTTTGCTCATTCTCTCCCCTTGTGTTAGATGAAGAGGATTGCTTGTTCCTTATTTCTTTCTTTGCTCAGTTTTCCCTCTTCTCCAGAATTGGAAGGTGTGCCTATGTTTTGAAAGTCATCCTTGGTTTAAACCCTAAAGCTTCTAACTTGTTTCTTCCTTCCCTCTCTTACCCAGCATCTTGATATTTATTCATACTGGTAGCGTCTACGTCCACAGCCACATATCGCTGAAGAGTTTGACATTCTTCCATGCTTTGTTTCAGAGCCATTTAGGCATGTGTCTGTGAAGTGCTGCTTTGATACACAGTTCGTATCCTGCATCCTACTCACCTGCCTCAATATTCTATCTTTCCTGATTGAAAGGCTAGCGAACCTTAAGCCTGCTCATCTGGACCTGCCACGGATCTAGTCCTTGGCATACGGAGCTATTTCAGAACCAGGAGAGCAGTGGTCTCCCACCTTTAATTCTCTCCTTGTTTTTTCTTTCTTTCCCGCACGTTGGCAGTAGATCCCTCTTCCAAGAGCATGGCTGTGAGGTGAAACATTCCCTCTCTGTGTTGCTTAACCCTATCCCACTCTATTCTGTTCCATGATCTGGGACTCTGACACATATGGGCCCCATTAGCAGACTCATTTGCCCCCTAGCTTCCTATTGTGTTCAGTCTGTAGGAGGCACCAGCAGGAGACCCAAGGGTACAGAGGAAATGCCAACAAAGTATTTGTTCCCCAGCTGCTTCTCTTTGGGGTCCTCTCAGATTGACTGCAGTGTGTGCAACCACCAAGTCAGCCGTGTCAGGCGGACCTCTGCATTCAGCCACTCTCAACTTTGGGCATCTCCTCCCTTCTCTTTGCCGCTCAGGCCTTGGGCTGGCAAGGGCTCTCTGCTGTTGAAAGCCTAGAAGCATTACACACCCCGACCCCTTTAGGATCTTCAGTGGCCATCCATTACCTACAGAGGAAAGTCAGGGTCATCAGCCCCAGATGCATTTCAGGTCTTTATAGTCTGACCCCTGCCTCTCCAGCCTTATGCCGATGTTATTTCATGTAGCATTCCAGCCATATAAACATACCTTTCCCATACCTTCTTTCCTGAATGTTTCAATGCCTGGATTCTCCCCATTTGGGGCCATTGTATCTTATCTGCCCTTCTTCTGAATTGTTCAAATGAAATGATTGCTCTAGAGTGTAGACTGAAGCCAACAAGTACTGAATTTGAGGCTAAAGTTCTGTTAAACACATTGGGAAACTATTACACTAGTCTATGCCTTGCCAGAATATGCCACCAACATCTGAAAATGATAAGGAGCTGGACCAGGGGGTTCATTGTGTGTGCCATTGCCCTGTCAGGGACTTCCTGGAATACTAGATCTCCAGAATTATGAGGCACCTAAGAACACATCTTCTCCAGCTTCCTTTTCCCCAGGTGTCTTTCATGTTTTGCACCATTGTTTTCTTGGTCAGTTAGTTACAGTCCAACCAGCTACCATCCATTAATGCCTATCCACCCCTGGTAGGCAGCAATGAATCCTACCACTGTACAGATCATTCGGGCAACCCCAGCCTGCTGATAGGTCAGGCGACTATTGCTAAATCAGTCCATTGTGTCCAGATGTGAGGTCATTTAACCCAAATGGGAAGACTCATATTGATGGCTCCCTGAAACATTATCTTATTTGATTTCTAAGGGACCATATTCTCTTGTTTTTCTCCCAACCTTAGTGGTTATTCCTTTTCAATCGCCACTCATGGTCTCTCTTCTCCTAACTATTCTCTTAACGTTGGGTGGCCCAGGGCCTAATGTTGGTTCTTCTCTATCTGTATTTTTTCCTGGGTTATTTCATCCAGTCTTAGGACTTTAAATACCATCTGTGTGCTAGTACTTCCTAAAGTTACCGCTCATCCTGGACCTCTCCCCCGAACTTCAGATCCATATATCTAACTGCCAATTCAACATTTCTACTTAGATATATGGTGCACATCTCAAACTTAGTATGCCAGCTCTGAATTACAGATATCTCTAAAGATTTTCCCCCCTCCCAGTTCACGACAACTCTATTCCTCTGTCCTTGGGATCATTCTTATTTCTTTCTCTCACACTTCACTTCTGATCTCTCTGGAAATCCTTTTGATTCTACTTTCAAAAATATATCCAGAGTCCAACCATTTTTCACTCTTCTCATTGCTACCACTTGGTCCAAGTCTCTTTCTAGGATTGTTGCAATAACTTCCTAACTGGTCTTCCTGCATCTTACTCCCACCCTCCTTAAGTCTTTTCTCAACACAGCACCCAGAGCATCACATAAAAGTCAGGCTTGTTAATCCTCTGCTGTTGGGGCACCTGGGTGGCTCAGCTAGTTAAGCTTCTGACTTTGGCTCAGGTCCTCATCTCGCAGTTTGTGAGTTCGAGCCCCACATCCTGCTCTGTGCTGTCAGCATGGAGCTGGCTTCAGATCCTCTATCTCCCTCTCTCTGCATTTCCCCAGCTCGCTCTCTCTCTTTATCTCTCTCTCTCTCTCTCTCTCTCTCTCTCTCTCTCTCAAAAATAAGCATGGGGCCGCCTGGGTGGCTCAGTCGGTTAAGCCTCAGACTTCAGCTCAGGTCATGATCTCGCGGTTTGTGAGTTCAAGCCCCGCATCAGGCTCTGTGCTGACAGCTCAGAGCCTGGAGCTTGCTTCAGATTCTGTGTCTCCCTCTCTCTGCCCCTTCCCCACTCGCATTCTGAGTCTCTCTTTCTCTAAATAAATAAATAAATAAATAAATAAATAAATAAAAACATTTTTTAAAAATTGAAAAAAATAAGCATTAAAAACAAAAAAAATCTTGCAGTGATTCCCTAATCGACCTGGAGTAAGAGCCAGAGTCCTTACATTGGCCTTTGCAGCCCTGCACACACCCCTCTAGTCATCGCTGTGCCTTCTTCTCCCACCACCTCCTCACTCACTCTGCGCCGACCACTCTGGCCTCTTTGCTCTTTGGCCTCAAACTTGACAGGTACATTTTTGCCTCAGTCCCTTTGCACTGAATATCTCCCTTGTGTATATATCCCTAGATACATACATGGCTCAGGGTCAAAAGTCAGATGTTACTTCTCAGGTTTACCCTCCCCGTCAGCCCAACAGCCTCCCTCTTCCTTCCTTTGTGTTTCTCCATAGTCCTTTTCACCTTCTAACAAGATCTGTACTATCCCTCATTTGCCTTACTAACACTCAAGTTCTTCAAGGGCAGGGATTTTTGTCTGTTTTGTTTACTGCTGTATCCCTCAGACTAGAACAGTCTAGAACAGTGCATGACACATAAGTTTTTTTGTTTTTTTTTTTTTTGATGTTCATCCATTTTTGAGAGAGAGAGATACACACAGAGAATGAATGGGGAAGAGGCAGAAAAAGAGGAGACACAGAATCCGAAGCAGGCTCCAGGCTCTGAGCTGTCAGCACAGAGCCTGACACGGGGCTTGAACCCACGAACCGTGAAATCGTGACCTGAGCCAAAGTCAGACACTTAACCGACTAAGCCACCCAGGCACCCCAACACATGATAAACTCTTAATAGGGGCGCCTGGGTAGCTCAGTCAGTTAAGCATCTGACTCTTGGTTTCAGCTCAGGTCATCATCTCCTGGTTTCATGAGTTCAGGTCCTACGTCAGGCTCTGTGCTGTGGAGCCTGCTTCGGATTCTCTCTCTCCCTCTCTCTCTCTCTGCCCCTCCCCCACTTGCACTGTCTCTGTCTCTCTCCAATAAATAAATAAACTTAAAAAACAAAGCTCTTAATAAATACTTGTTGAATAAATGAATAGGTTGTTTTTTGAACAAGCATAATGTATTTTTTAATGTAAATATCATATATCAATGTTAATGGCACAGATTATTCATATTATCAGCATTCAGTGTTCCACAAGTATCTGACACTTAAAAGGTATGTTTCAATTTATTTGTAAAGAAATAAATTGTTACTATTCTTTCGGTTTTGTAGTTTGAAGAAAACAGACTTTCCCCTCTCTCCGTTGCTTTTATTTTACCAGGAAGACCACTGCAGTTTTGGAGAGAAATAAAACCAATTTAAAAAAAAAAAGTTATTGGTATTGTTTCATATGCCATTAATAGGTTTGAAGACAACTTTACAATTAATTTATCAAACTCTTTATGAGAAATGAATCCTGTGACACATGTTAACTATTACTAGCGAATGAATATCAAGCTTCAAAATTAATTATGCAAATATTCCAAATGTTACCAAATTTAAAATAAAGCAGAAGATGGGATCTTGGAGCCAAGTGGAAATAAGTATGCATCCTCCTATTTCCATTTTGATTACGGAGAATTATACAAAACTATTTCATTGAATTTAAAAGATCCATAGTGTTGGCCGTCTCTGCACATATCACAGCCAACAAAAATTGAGAAATTAATATTCCAAATGATATATCATGCAAAGCCTTATTCTTTTTTTAAATGTGATTTGAATATCCATCTAAAGTGCTATATTTACTATACAGATCCACATTAGTTAGCAAAAATAAGTATATTTCATATGGGAAAAGAGTTTGCTTGGGTCAGAGTTTCACTTCTGAAAAATTTCCCCAAAATAAAGGGTGGGTGGTCAAATGATTCTGGAAAATGTTGCCTACTACATTAAAATTCCAAAGCCTCTGAGAAGCTCTGTAGCAAGGAGATATGTTTCTCATCATTAATTTTACATTTATTAAACTTACTTGACCAAAGGATCTCCTTTTGCCTCAGAGCTGTGTGCCCTTTGCAATACCCTCTTGGAAACTCTTGTGTGGTCCTCTGACAGGGGGTGATAATTAAATCATTGGGGGGATAGGAGTGAGGTGGAGGGAAAGGAGGTTTGCTAGTGTTTCTGAGCTGCCTACAAGGAGGTAAGTAATATGTCCTCCAGGGCACCCTAACTGACCATACTTCTCAAGTCTGGAAAGCTTAGATGGCATCCTCTGAGACCAGAGATGGCAGAGTGAAATGTTCCTAGGGGCCGGGCAGGCCACTTAAAGGGATGGACACTGTGTTGGAGTTCAGTACTGCTTCATCATAGGGCAGCCACCACTCAGTCTCAGCCTGCCATGGCCATGTGGATAGAATGGTTCTTCAAACCATATTGAAAGTTTAGATTTTTTATGTTTCCTCTCCTACACATTAAATGGTGTTAACCATGTTTAAATGTTAAAATAACACTGGAAGCCATGCAAAATATATGGCAGGACCACTCCCATGTGTGACTTCCACCTTGAGGACCTGGAGTGGCAGCATAAACAGGAGGGGCACGTGGGGTAACCGACGATGCGTTCAGGCTACACACGTGAGATCCTTGTAGAGACAAGAATCGCTTTACCTTCAGTAGTCTTGAGGCTGGAAATATTTCCAACTAGGTCTAAATCTTTTATGTCTGAAAAACCTTAAAGACTAGTTTATTTCATTGCCTCATCAAATAATTATAATTTAATATTTGGAAAGCATGTTTGCAGTTTACAAAATACCAGCATTGAAAAATAAAATGATACTCTCCAGGTATATTATTAGTTGGCTGGGGGCTTTCACAGCAAAATATCACAGTCTAGGTGGTTTAAACAATGGGAAGATAATGTTCTCACAGGTGTGGAGTCTTGAGATCAAGGTCCAGGCAGGGCTGTTGGTTCCTTCTGAGGACTGTGAGGAAAAAATTTGTTCCAGACTTTTCTCCATTGCATGTAGATGGCTGCCTTCTTCCCATCTTTGAATCATCCTTCCTCTGTACATGCCTGTGTCCAAATTTCCTCATGGTACAGCAACACCACTCATTCTGGATTAGGGCCCACTCTAATGACCTCATTTAACCTAATTACCCCTGTAAACATCCTGTCTCCAAATAGGGTCACATTCTGAGATAATGGGGACTAGGACATCATGATATGAAATTTTGGGGGCCTACAGTTCAGTCCATAACACTAGGAAAGAGCTTTCCGGGGGTGGGGGGGAGGGACTCTCTGTTATTTTTTTTTGAATACCTAAAAAGTGGATACAAATTATCATCACAAAATTTTATACTTCAACTAGGACAATTTTTTTCTATGGACTGAGAGGGAAAGAGGAAAATAAACAAGGTATCCAAAATTTTGTATAACTTCACCAGGTACCTACAGAGAATAACACGTGTATGCGAGCTACTAGGAAAGGAAGGGTTCAAACTATAGATCCATTTATTGGAACTACCATCAGACATGCAACCAGATAAGACAAGTTGGAACTTGTACCTGATAACACGTGTAAAATATAGTCGGAACTGAATCCTGCAATCCAAAGTGAGCTATGAAAGCTTGCTGTTAAACATTCTAATACACAAATGTTCATAGGATCTCTATGTTTATGGAAAACAATTCACTTTTCATGTGTGTTTTACATGATTTTCTCTCGTTTTAGTGTTCCTTCATGTGCAGGAAAACAGCACCCCAAAACTCAGTACATTTTTAGATGTTCATGGCCCACTCAGAAAGAAGGTAAAAAGTAAAACAGAGTCTTGAATTCAGCATTGATCATGTAAATTTTTTCAAATCAGCTTCACGTTCAGCTTTGTTTTCTGAACTGCCTGCTCACAGTTTTCTTCACGCTTTCCTAGATTTCCGAGACCCCAGTGTGCTCAAGTTGAAACCTCCTTCTGGAGCCTTCCTATTGTTTGTTTACCTATATGGGATAAGTATTTCCAAATACAGACTCATTTTCCTTTCAAAACTGCAGCAGACTGCTGAATCTCCTTTACTCACATATTCATTCATTTATTCATTGCTGTGTGTTGGGTACTCTGGTAGGCATTGAAAATCGAAGGTAAGCATGATTCCTAACCTCAGCGCACTTACAGGCTGGTAAAATGAACAAAAATGTCAAATGGAGAATTTGTGCGTTAAGCGCAGGAAGTGGGCACAGGGTTCCCCGAATGGGAATAAGTCACTCAAGCCAGAGGGAGCGGGAAAGTCCTGAGTTCGGTTATAAGAGAAGCACAGAAATTTTCTAAGTAGCTGGTTAAAAGGCAGACCGTGTTGTATGTTGCAAAGGTGTAGAAGCATGAAAATGTGTAGTGTATTCAGGGAATTATAAGTACTTTGGTATTTCCAAGGTAAAAATTGTGTCAGCAAATAGAGGGGTTGAGACTGGAAAAATGGGAGCCAGGTCATGAAGGGAATTGGGAGAAATCGTGTGGGCCTTGGGAGGGGGGTGCTTTGAAATATTTTCATCAGGAAAGTAGCGGTTTTTAAAGATCATATGGAGAGCAATAGGAGGGATAGATTAGAAAGAAAAACCACTGAGAGTTAGGGTACTATTGCAAATCCATTTAAGAAGTAAGAGAGAAAAAAAGGAAGTGTGAGGCAGCAAATGATTTAAGAAGAGGGTACATCCTGGAGCCCAGAGACCACCTGGGCGGGCTTGCTCTGCCGCTTACTAGCTGGGAAGCCATGGGGCCCGTCCCTTAACTTCTCTGAGCCCCAGTTTCCTCATTTCGAAAATGGGGTAGTAATAAACTTCACTTTCTAGAATGCTGTGAGAATTAAGTGGGTGTATATGTGTGAAGTAGGTAGAACCATGCCTAGTACATAGTAACCACTTAATATATGGTAGCTATTATCATTATTCATTGTTAAACAGTAATGGCTAGGACTCAGGATACAGCATGAATTTGAAGCCAATTAAAATGGGAGACCTCGGAAATGATCTTGGTAAGGTTGTAGAGGAGGGCACTCAGCCGGTTCGTAGTCCGCCACTTGGCCTAAACACGTAAAGACAGTCTGTGTTCCACAGAGTTCCTTCCTGATACCGCGTTCTAACTGTGCAGCTTTTGTGTCTTAGTCGTATCACATTCAGTCACCAAAACAGCCCCAGCATTTCTGCCTCTCCATCAGTGGTTGCTGCCGTAAGGGACCCTATGACTTCTGTGCTTGAGACCTAGTAATGGCGTCAGTGGTACACGCACCCTCAGTACCCCGTGGTGTGAGAGAAACCACGAGGCAGTACAGAAACCCATTGCTTAAATATTTTTCCTTCTATAGAAACATTTTCCATTGTGAATTTTTTTTAAAAAAGAGCCTCTGAAAATTTGGGGTTTCTCTCTTTTCTTCCGAATTTACTGAGCCTTCACAAAATTCATCTCCAGGTGATTAACAGTCGGGCACTCTGCAGACATCTTTTCCTCTTCTTGAATGGGAAAAACCAAAGTCTTTGGCACTCTAATCTGATATTTGTAAAAGGGAATTCTACCATGAGGGACCTAACAGAGAAGAGCCGCCTTTCTCTGCAGACTTTTGGGAGCAACATGGGCTTCAAGGGAGATGGAGGCTGCCTGCCTAGTGCCCCTCCCAGACCCCATGGTCTGTTCCCACACGGCTGTTCGTTATCTGGTTTCTTCGAAGGGGAAGCACAAGTCCACCTGCCATGCTGACATTCTTTCCATATTTGGTCCAGACGCCAGAGGATTATTGGGCCCGAGTCCCTGTCTCTAACTGCATCTAAGGGTCTAGGTCTCCCTCAGAGTGGGCCAGGGTGATCTGGTTGAGTAAGAACACCTACTCTCTTTCTCCGTATAATGTGCCAAATGAATGTAAGCTGCTCAAAGGCAAGCTTCACTCGTTCAGAAGGTACACATTGAGGATCTGCTGTGTTCACGGTTCTGGGCACCAGGAACACAGCAATGAGCAAGACAGCTGTGGGCCCTGTCCTTGGGGAGCTCAGGGTAGGATGTGAAAGACAGAACATAAGCAAGGAAATGAATACATTCTTCTCAAATCATGATAAAGTGATCAGGCAAGGTTTTTCTGACCTACTGAAGTAAAATGCATCTCGATAAATGTTTGAGTTGAACTGCATTCTACCAGATTGAACTGGATCCCTCTGCACTTCAGACTTAGACTATAACTTTGAAGATGGCCTTCAAGTGTACTCCCATTTTGTGCACAGCTCTTTTTAGCCTCTGTGTTATTTGAGGCATTGAGTATTTATAACTATAGGATAATCTTTGTGCTATGAAGTTTTCCTGGTTAAAAAAAAAAAAAAAAAAAAAATGGCTCTTGACCTGGATGTTATAGTGTCTAGCTTCCTACATCACCAAAGCAGCTGAGCACCTATAATGTCCTTTCCCACTGCTTTTGTATACAACTGTAAGCCTGTAAGTAGAAAGGGTGGATAGGTTGTCGTGTTCTTATTGTCTGTATGCTTAAGGGTATACATATGACCAGATGATGAAAAGTAGATCTTAACGACAACACGGCCAGCACATACATGCAGTTCAAACATCAGAGGTTTCGTGAACATTACAATAGAGCTAAAGGGAAGAAATTTGCAGTTTCGCCAGCATTTGTAACAGCAGTGATTCACTTACACCACTAAAATGTTTACATTAAGTGCAACACTTCATTTGTTATCAGCCCATAGCAAGGACCCTATAAAAATAAGTAAATTTGTGATTGCTTTCCTTTAAACACCCACTCTGTGATAAGTAGTGAACTTCCAAAGACATGATGCCGACCTGAGTCAACATATTGTATCACCTTGTAAATTCATTTAACAATTCAACTTTGGTATCTATTACAGTCGGAATAATCCAATTATGACCTCACTGTTATATTAAACAACCGTTACTTTCTAAAAACATGCATGGTCCACTGGGGAGAACTCTAAACTCCAACCAATCTATGGAACTTTCAAAAACAACTGTTAGCCAGTTTGCTTTCTCATATAATTATCCTCTTTTGATACAGATTATATGTATCTACCAAAATTTTGTATGAATGTGTCATTTTCACATACTCTTAGTGTGTGTTAAAGGTAGAATTGATTGATACCACTTAAATTTATTCATTTGAACTATTAACTTATTAAAAAGTTCTCAAATCATAGGACACAGAAATGTGTATTCAGACATCCTATTCATAAATGTGCCATAGTTCTTAAATGATTCTTTAAGTTAATTTTTAATACACCTGTTAAGCTTTTGAAATAAATGAATCCCTGGTATTCTTGTTCTTGCTACTATTTTTTTGAGCAGGGGGGTGAAGGAGGGGGGGATAGTGCAAGCTGGGGAGGGGCAGAGAGAGGGGGACAGAGGATCCCCAGGGGGCTCTGCACCGACAGGCTGACAGCAGTGAGCCTGATGCAGGGCTTCAACTCACGAAGTGTGAGATCACAACCTAAACCAAAGCTGGACACTCAACCGCCTGAGCCACCCAGGTGCCCCATGTTTGCGACTATTTTAAGCACTCAGGATCACTCTGTGTGTGTATGTGTGTAATGTGCTTTCTAAATAAAACGCATCATTTTTAGGGAAATTTAATTTCCAAAATAGAGATTTAGAAAAGTTATAATTGTACAGGGTAATAATTCTTATTGTCATTTTGTAATAGAATTTTCTCTAAAGTAGAAAATCATGTTATGGATTCCTCTGCCATCCCCTCACCTACCCCAATCACTCCACTGGACAAATGGAACTAGAGATTATAGTCTTCACACATTAAATATGTGCTTGAAGATTATGTCTTTTGAAATGCACCTAAATATTTGGGAACCGAAATAAGAGGCATAATAAGATTTGCCTGTCCCTGTCAGGTTCCTACTAGTTTGGTCTTTAAATCCATCCCTAGCTTTTCATTCATTTTATCCTGTCACTCAAGTGGTCCCTGAGCAGCCATGACCAGGCACTCTCCAGGCCTGTGAATACGGAGATTCCCCAAAATACAACTTGTGCTCTCAACGAGCTGAGTGTAACAGGGGATAAGACCAGTAAGCCAAATGGCACATACATCAGCAGTTACAGCATGGAAAGGGCTGGGAATGAGATGTGCTCATTGTACAAAGTGGAAGCTCAGGAGACTCATTCATGTAAGCCCCGCTTAGAGTGGAGAGACTAATGAAGGGGGAACGGTGTTTGGAACAGAAGGGACAGCATGTGCAGAGGCATAGAAGTGTGAAAAAGTGGAAGCCGTCAACAGTATGATTAGAGCATAAGGAACACGAACCAGATTAAGGAACTTGTGTGATGCCACAGACATCAAACTTTGTCTAAGCCACAGTGTGGAAGACACATTAGAGGTGTTGGGTTTATGGCGGGGGGTGGGAGGGGGGTTGTTTGATTTTTTTCATTTTTTTGTTTTGAGGTATAGAAATATAAGAAAGACTAGGGAAGAGAAACCCAGAGGGGGGTTATTGCTGAAGTCAGGTGTGGAATGGAAAAGGAACAAGAAGCAGTTCAGTGGAGAGGAAAAAAAGGAAACATCAGTATTCAGGATATGTATTGTCCTATTCCTCTTGGTTGAAAAATGTGAGAGGGGCGCCTGGATGGCTCAGTCGGTTGAGTATCTGACTCTTGATTTTGGCTCAGGTAATGATCCCAGGTTGTGGGATCGAGCCCTTTGTTGGGATCCATGCTGGGTGTGAAACCTGCTTAAGATTCTCTCTCCCTCTACCCCTCTACCCTGCTTGTGCGCTCATTATGTCTCTCTCTCCCTCTGTCTCTCTCTCAAATTAAAAAAAAAAAAATGTGAATTAGAAAGTAGAGTATTTATAATTGGAGTAAAACTCAGAATGCTGAGTAGCATGTAAACCATTTGCCCTTTTCAGTGTCCAATTTATTTGCAATGGGACTTGAACCAAGGGCTTCTGATTTCTGATGTTCTGTGTTCTTTTCCTTAATGCTTCATCTATAGCAAATGGAAACAAATAAAAATAATCTGTTGTTCGTATCATATATAAATATATATGTATACATACACATGTATGTATATACTTAGACACTTTGTAATAAGGGAAAACAAGACAGTAACTAAAAGTTGGAACATTTTCTACCAGAAACCCTTATGAAATGTGTTTCTAAAGAACAGAAACATTTTCAAATTGTTGGCAGTTGTTAGCAATTAGTACATTTTTTAAAAAACCAAGAGCACACTTTATGCACTGTATGTTAGCCAATATGACAAATTATATTTTTAAAAAATAATAAAATAAATAAATGGATGCTGATTAAGAAAAATGTTTCAGTCAATGTGTGTTTCCTCACCTTCAACAATGAGTAGCAATGTTTGTAAAATGTTTGTTTGTTATATTATCTCTCTAAATAAAAGTTGGTGGTTCCCATAACCCTTATGACAAACATTTCTAGGTGAAAAAATAGTTTGCTTTTTAGGTCATTGCTAAATCAATTTAGTTTTAAAGCATTTATCTGCAGTTAGAATGGTTCACATAAAAAGAACTAGGCATTGCATGGCTTCCACTGGCCCAGGGTTTTCATTCAATCCGTGCCCTTTTTTACAAGTAAATTTTCTTAAAGTTGTGGTTTTCCGCTCACTTTCATTCATAAAGGTTGGTGTCTCTATTCCCTTGAAAAACTCCATGAATTCAATTGCTAGAATTAAGCAGGATTAAAAAAAAAAAAATCATACATTTATAGACTCTACAGCCAGCCAACTCCTCCTATAGATATAACCACATTTTACTGGTGAGGAAATGAGGCCCAATGAGATTCAGTCACTCAGCATCAAATTCCATGTGGGTCGGGCAAAACATTGAAAAACAGAAAGGACTGGAATTAACATTTATGGTAGGAAATGTTTTAATTTCACAAGTCTTTCATATCCTATATCTGCTGTCAATCACGCCGACATAGAGAACACTTTAAATACTAAAACACTTTTCTTAATAATGAGTAGCAACCATTAATATTATTAGCCTCCAACTCCAGCCACCTGCCGACCCAATATAGGACCTGAGGATGTTTCGTGCTGAGCCTGGTTCCCTTGTTGCTATGAGGAGTACCCAGTGCATTAAGATCAGCTAATGATGAGAAAAGAATTAAACATGAAGGGAGACGGTCAAGAAACTATTTACATCCTTAGTTACAATCCAAGAAGCAGTAAAGAGGAGGAGAAAGGGCACAGGTTTGGACGAGGGAAAAGTCAAGTGTGATTCCCATCTTTCACACAATCATCAATGTGGCCTTGGGCAAATCACGTGATTGTTCTCTTTTTTTTTTTTTTTTTTTTTTTACTCATCTGTCAAATGAGCACAATTTGGATTCTTAGAGGATTCAGTGAGTTCAGGTATACACAGTGCCCGGAACAAAATACACATCTGGTAAAAGGTAACTAGAAACACTGAATACCGGGACTGGGCTTTCGGGAAACCTCCGTATACCACGTGGAGGAAAACAGGTCTTGCAGTGAGGTGTTTTCGGAGTCATCTTCAGGTCTTGGTGTGTGACTTTAACAGCCCTCCTCTGTGGTGCCCATGCTGCCCTTCTGTTCAGTGTGAGGCTGCTGAGAATCTGAACACTTTCTGCAGGGTAAAGCCAGTGCGCTAATAAAACGTCTCCTTGCCCAAGAGCCCCACACAGAGTTTATCTCCAGCGGGGGACTTTTTTTTTTTTTTTTTCCTTCTTTTCCAACAGCTGCTTCCCTGTGTTTGGAGCCATATCATGAGTTGGGGTTAGTAATTTCTCTTTTCCAAGATCTCAGATACTTGAAAAATAAACTTTTTTTTCTGTAGTTTTAGATTTAAGTTCGAGGGGAAAAAAAAATACAGCCATAAACGGAGTTTACATTAACCACTTGGGATTATTTCAAAGTAAAAGAGCATTTACTGGCTTCATCTGACCTCTGATTTGAGGATCAGTTTTTTAAAAACACCACCAACCACAGACTTGTAAAGTTTGCAGAAACTGCCGACAGACCCAAATATGTTAAAGGTTGTAATCTCTTGAAAGGAGTTGGTTGATTTTCCTGTTGCCCCTCCTATCAACTTTAACCTCCAACCTCCTCCGGCATCTATCACCACAAATAAAACTGCTGAGGTTTGACAAGAGGATATAAAGTCACTAGGGCCATCGCACAGGGATGGCCACATGATTTTCTTCAGCCTGAAATGAATGCTCCGTAATTTGGGCTTTTCAATAGGAAGTCGTAAACACTCACTCATATCACTTTAGTTTTAATAATTACTGTTTAAAAAAACCAGAAATACACATATTCAATGATGTTTGACAACTGGAATTTAGTGGTTTTGTTATTGGTTGTCTTTGACCATTAACTTGGATTTCTGTTCTTAATTTTAATGTATACGATTTCAAGCAAGCAGCATATGATACTGATATAAACATGACGTTTGTATACAGCATTATAAATGAATTTTTAGTTTGCGATTAAGACAAACCAGATGACAAAAAGCAAACAATGCGTTTGTATTGCTCTCTGCTAACTTAAAAATAATCCCCTGTGCTGGATTCACCTGCAGTGCCTTTCTTCTCTTCGGGAATTTGGGACATGTGGCTCATGTAGCACTTAGCTCGCCAGGGTTTCTGAGGTTCGGTTTACTTGGATAGATTCTCACATAATTCAGCTGTCTGTGGAAATTACTCATTCTACACTAGATAAATGCGATCTTATGAAGTCTCTGGCACCATTCAGTCTGAACTCGGCTAGTTCTCTGTTGCTGGTGTCTGAGCTTAAGGAACGGGGATGCTATTACATCAGTGCTTGAACCGTGCTTCTTGTTGCTGTGTTGTTGTTGTTTTCTTTTAAGGTAGATCTGTGTGTTTTTGTGCAGTCCACCTTAATACTTTCCAAACAACCCTGAGTCTAGGTGGTTTATATCTCCAGGTGTTCTTTCTTCAGCCTCATTTTCTCCCACCTCTGTTCTTTTTACGGGGCAACTGAGCAGAGGAAGGATAGATGACGTGAAGAAGTCAGGAGTCTGGGCAGCAGGGAGCCCTGGTGCTGGGGATGAAGGACATGACCCTGATCACATCCCACCTGAGCTTTTGGCGACCTCAGCAGATTTCCTGCTTTGCAGCCCAGCCAGGGCGCCTTCTCCAGAAGCAGAACTGTTGTTTTGTCACAACAAAGTGCATCCACGTAAAAACTCCTGAGCCCCCATCACCTAAGCCTCTCCCCTCTTCCCCAGCAGAGCAGAATCCAGGGCCTAGAAAAGATCTGTGTGCTGTTTTGGAGTGGGGGACTGGAGTAGGGAGAGCAGGAGACGGGGGTAAAAAAAAATAAAAGAAAACGGTGTGCGTGTGACCTGGCATCTCACAATTCTTAGAAAACTAGATTTTCATAAGGTACTTATGGTTCGAATTGTTGAGACCACTAAGAACCTCCCGTGTTCCTCCCATTGAACAGCGCAACTTTCTTGTATAAATCCAAGTGGTCATTAGTAACAACAGCTGTAGTGATCTATTGCATTTATGCAGCGTTTCTACATTCATTATTTTGTTTGAGCCTAACCATTCCTCTAGGAAACTGAAAGCATTTTAATGGATAGTCAAGCAACGGCTCAGAAAGATAAAGTGACTTGTCCAAGATTAATTCATTAGTGTCAGAACTAGGATTGCCTTATTATTCAGCAAATCTGTTATTTAGCATGGAAGATGTGCCGGGCGTCCAAGGGTGAATGCGAGTCCGTCCCTCAAAGAGCTCACAGTCTGTGGCAGGTGCGGGAAAGGGGTGCTAGATGTGTGTGCAGGGAACGTGGGCATCACCGAGGCAGTGGCTTGAACTCAGCCTTGCAGGATGAGACAGATTATGATCCAGCTGTCCTCATTCCAAGGAAGGACCATTTTAAGAATGTTAGCTGTTTGGCCAATTCAGATTTCTCCTCCGTTTTAATTTCCTGAACACCAGTTCCAGCACATTTAGAAGAATAACAGCTATGCTCTAGAAGAGGCCCAGTCCGATAACCCCGCTGGTCAAGAGGGAGACTGAGACTCACCAGACTAATTAGGAAAAGCTGTAGAGACCAACAGCTGGGGTTGTGGGGCTACTGGAGTGGGTAACTCACAGGTTAAAAAAATATATCTATATATAGAAGAAAAAGCACTTGACTCTGCTAATATAAAATGCTAGAAACCTCCATTTTCATTTTTTATATAGCTGTCCCATGATACTAAAATAAATAAACCTCTAAAATTCATGCGATGCAACCAGTTAAGGGAAACCATTCTGGTTGATTCAGTTATCTTAAACTTTAGATCAATAGCCACAAAATGAATATTTTTTTTAATTTTATTTTGGAGAGAGAGCGAGTGAGCAGGCAAGAGGCTCAAGGGGCGGGGCAGAGAGAGAGAGAGAGAGAGAGAGAGAGAGAGAGAGAGAGAGAGACTCTCAAGCAGGCTCCATTCTCAGTGCGGAGTCCCGTCATGAGGCTGAATCCCATGACCCTGGGATCATGACCTGAGTGGAAGTCAAGAGTAGGACACTCAACTAACTGAGCCACTCGGGGACCTCAAAATGAGTATTTTGACTACTTAACCAAGTATCCTTTGTGTTCCCTTTTACCAAGAACTTCATTCCTTCGATTTTATTGAAAAGCATATCTAGAGCACTAATAGATTTAAAACAAACGTGTTTGAGAAAAGATTCAGCTCATCTCTTTTTCTTTTTTTTTTTTTTTTTTTTCAACGTTTTTTTTATTTATTTTTTTTGGGACAGAGAGAGACAGAGCATGAACGGGGGAGGGGCAGAGAGAGAGGGAGACACAGAATCGGAAACAGGCTCCAGGCTCCGAGCCATCAGCCCAGAGCCTGATGCGGGGCTCGAACTCACGGACCGCGAGATCGTGACCTGGCTGAAGTCGGACGCTTAACCGACTGCGCCACCCAGGCGCCCCTCAGCTCATCTCTTAATACCATAAGGACGCTTGTGTATTCACCAAAAAGATGTTCTTTAAACACTGCCCAGGGCCACCTAGATGGACAGTTCTAAAGCTAGAGTGACTACAAGCCCTCCTCATTCTAGCTGCACGAAGCAATTTCATGTCCATAGAGAATGTATGTACAAAGTTGTGGGTGAAAAGAATGATTTCTCCCCACCAAGAGTAACAGTGAGATCCTAAGATGAAGCCCAGAATAAGGAAAGTCATCCTGTTCCAGCTTGACAATGAAGAAACAGGAGAAAGACCTTCTTTGCCCCCAATTTCTTTGACTGGTAGACCTTTCAGCCACTGCTAGGTAGACAGGGAAACAAGAGTTCCCCACCCAGAAACCACAGGAACAGAAACAGTTGAGACTCGGAGTGAAAACCTCGAGGACAAATAGAACTAGATAGCTCATGGAGGTGTAAACCTAAGGGTCCAGCTGTAGCGGTGCCTTAGAAAGTGAGTAGGTACTTGTAAGCACTGTTGTAGTGGCTTTTTGCCACCACACTAAGGCCTAAATAGGAACTGGAAGCTGACACCGCCCACGAATCACTATTTATCTCATCTGGATTGGGTAACCGGATGGCCGTTACTGAAGAGGTTTCTGTTGCTGGGCCTTCTCATGCATTGCTTCCTTTATGGATAGAGGACCCCTGGATCTGCTCGGGATCCACACAATTCCTGACCTAGGTTCTGAGACTCAGTACATTTCCTACTCCACGTCACTTAGCTGACTCGTGGGAACAGAGGCTCCTTCAAGCCAAGCTGAGGAGACAGAGATCTGATTGTCTCTTCCTTTTCTCCTTGCTCTCACTCACCCTCTCCTACCAACTCCCAGCCTCATGGGCGTGCAACTGTGGTAGGCTTTTTGTTCTCCGTCTCACTTCCTGTATGTACTGGGATGTTAGTTAGTTACCTTAATTGAAGCCCTTTTTGTCCCCTCATCCCTGTAAGACTTTTTTTTCCTCTTTTGGCCTGGGTTAATTTGTCTTGCCTTCCAGGAAAGCTCCTCATGACTGATTTTCTGCTCGAGTCAGCTTTTCTAAAGTCTCATAAAATGCCGAGACGATGAAGAGAGGTCATGCCCTAGGAATCTCCATCTTCTGTTGAAAGTTCTGGGATTGCTGGAGGGCCAAAGGCTGAACAGAATCCCCTTGAGACACAGACCCCTTGTCCCCAAGACCCAACTACTCGCCTTTTCTCTTACTTCCGCACCTGAATCAAGGAAATCAGAGGATATTACCCTACAATAAGACTTACCTACATGGAGGGCCACCTGGGTGGTTCATTTGGTTAAGCATCAGACTCTTGATTTCAGCTCAGGTCATGATCTCATGGTTTGTGGGTTCGAGTCCCGAGATGGGCTCTGTGCTGACAACGCTGAGCCTGCTTGCGATTCTCTCTCTCTCTCACCCTCTTTCTGCTTCTCCCCTGCTCATGTGCTCACATTCTGTCTCTCTCAAAAATAAATAAACTTAAACAAAAATTTACCTACATGTAGATGGCTTACATTCTGTTACCCGTCTATATAGGGCATTAAATTTTATGTATCCAGAATAACTGTCCTGATTGCACTACATATTATTTAATTCATTTGATGACTCAGAAGGTACCTGAAGTTTATCATTCTAGAATGTTCCACATTGGAAGATGGAGGAGAGGAGATGATACTCTGTATCGACCCTCAAATGTTTAGCCTGTTGACTTTCTCCTCCACAAACTGACAAAGAACACTGTCTATTTTGAAGTGATTTTTGACGTGTTGGGTATTGGTGAGTAGAAAATAAATCTGAATTAAATGTCCTACAGCTGGAGCAGGTAGAAGGGGAACAAATGAAAACTTCCTGGTTTTATGGGCTGCTGAGAGGTGATAGCTCTGGAAATGCAGTCTGCTAAGTGATCCCAAGCTAATGCAAATTAACAGTTGTTTTCTTTCAGAACTGTATGACTGAATAAACATTTACCATTTGTTTCGTTTCTACTCATCTCTTAGAACAGTTGCTACAGGTCTTAATAGTAAGACTTGAAACATATAATGTATTAGCCTTGGCACATCAAAATATTGTTCATCTTCCAAACTTGAGATATTCCAGTTTGGCTTCTCACTGAGTTTATAATGTTCTGAGGGTATGTATCTAAAAATGCATCTTACTAATCTCCTGGAATTGATTAAAAAAAGAGTCCCTGTAACTTGTCACTCTTCCCAGCTTAAACATGGTCTGTCAGTTGTGAGATTGACGGGCATTGTGGTACATTTCAATCTTAGGAGGGGCCTGAATAAGAAATTTGAACCACCGAGTAGCATTTTGGAAGAGAGACCTATGATATTTGTGCAAAATAATAATGAGGTTAAAAATGGAATTTCAAGCTTAGCTGAGAGAGTGGTGCTTCCGGCTCTTTTTGTCCAAGCCTTTCTCATGATTCAGTGTGATCACCTTTTCTCAGAGCACCACTGTGGCGTGTAAAGAATTTCAGCAACTGAACAACAGTATCAAATAAATTCATTTTAGAAACTCTCCTTCAAAGTTTGTTCCAATCGTTAACATTCCTGGAGCCCCTGGCGTCTGCCAAGTGCTCAGCGCTCAGTTCACATGCAGCAAATTTAGCATGACAAAGTTGCTCCTGTTTTTTGCAAATGGGAGACCTGGAGCCCCAAATGGAGCCTCATGCAGTTAAAGTGCAGAATGGAGATGAGATCCGAGAGATACAGTAGAAGGGATTATCTGGGATCATGTAGATGGTTCGCAGTTGCCTTTGTATGGCCACTGGGTTAGATCATTCTTGGCAAGTCTGGTGAATTAGTATCCTATTCCTGAGTCCCATTTCAATACCTAGTTTGGAACTCTTCCACTCCTTGAAAACTTCCATTGAAATTTTTATCAATGGTATTTGCATAGACAAAATGGAATCAAACTATTGACATGTAGGTTGTCTTTGTTTTTAAAGCAAATTTATGTGAATGGTTTGTCAGTAGAGATAATTTAGCCAAAGGCACCTGTCTTGTCTAAGGACTCTGCCTGAAAAGACTTTTAGGGGGAGCTTGGTGAATTTTTTGTCCTTAAAATAAAGCTGTTTTGGAGGTATGAGAGAAGCTTAGTTTTTGAAATGGCACAATGAATAACAAAGGCCCCTTTTCACCCCCCCCCTCAAAAAAGGACTAAAAAGGACATTTGTTGGACTCTTGAGGAAGAATTGTGCCGTTAACATAAAAGTCTAGATACAAGAAAGGGGGAAATTGGAGGAAGAGGAGTAGCAGGTAGTGCTGGGAGCTGCAGGGCCCTGGAAGGGACTCGTCTTAAGAAGAGGATTACAATCACGCGCAGATTCAAAACGCAAGACAGCGTGTTTATGGTGACTGAAAGGGGTTGGAAGATAAAACGTAGCAGAACATCCGGTCGTTGAGTAGAGACAGGCAGGGGTATGCACGTGTGTCTCTCTCCGCCCTGCCTCGTCTCCTCTCCCTCAGTGGCCCTACGCGTATATCCTGGCAGACAAGCGGCCAATAAGCAGTCTTCGTAATCGGGTTCAGGTGATTTGTATTTCTGGCGTTTTAGAACAGACAGGGCTTATCACTGATTTGAAGATGGAAAGCACACTATGTCACCTCCCCCATCATTTGGTGGATGTGTGCTGAGGATGGCCAGAATTATATGTGTGTTAATGTGTCTTGAGCCCTGACCTAAACTGTAGATGAGAAGGCTCTTTAAATATTAAAATGCAGAACCAACAGAATTGCTTAATGCAGGAGGAAAGTGCACAGTATTCTAAAGGCAGGCTTCATCTTTTTATGGGGGCGGCTATTGCAAATGCATACATTTCGGTCCAAAAGTAACTTTTTTGGAAACTCTTCAATGGAAATACTAAATCGCCGGTCTCTCTTTTTAAGATAATTCGAGTTACAGAGTACCTAACTTTGGAGTTATCAGATGTGTTTATCCCTCCCACATGTCAAAGTTTAAGTGCTATGTTTTGTGTATATACTCATGTTATTTGAAAAAGCCCTAGAGAAAAGCAGCTATATAATTGTTTTTAAAGAACCCTAGAAGCACAGATAAAGGCTTTCAGAAAAGAGGGGGCAGTATTAATTATAACACCTGAAGTCATTTGCAAAATTTTGTCCTGATTATTGATGATTAATTGAGCATAAAGTTACAAGCCTTGAGAGAATTTTACAATTATTTTTCTTTGATTTTTCTACCCACAAAAAAAAAAACCACCCCATCATTTTCTATTTTAGCAGTTTCCACAACTTAAACATTAAATTCTTATTGTTTGATTTCTGTTATATTAGTAGTGTGTGTTTTGCAATTCTAATCTCCACGTTTTTCTTTCTTTATCACTGAAGTAGGCCTTTTGAAGCTGGGAAATTTTTCATAGCAATATTGACAGTGTTCACATTTGCATGATGACAGCCAAGGAATGGAGCAGTAATTTTTGAAATTGCAGAAGTATTTAGAACACTGATAAAAGCTGAAATATATTTTTGATGGATTGAAGTTAAGCATACATGATTTTTCCTGCTGTCAAAAGGCTCTGAATTTCGTGAATATTTGCCTGCTGCGAGAATGCAAGATTAACATCACAACCATCACCCGGGCACCCAAACCCTGCAATTTAATAGCTTTTTAGGTTCTTTCCTTTTTCTAAACAGCAATTAATCTCATTTTAGTACAATTTTCTCGTTTCTGAAGTCGCTCATTGAATCGCTGTTTTGTTCATATTTGGCTTCAGCTCCTCTGCATAGTCATTAAAGTCCCAATTAATGTCACCTTTAGCTGAAGAGTACTCATTTTTATTGAGAAAATGACAGTTGCTGCCATGAGTAGTGCAGTGTAATATACATTAATTGCCCTGTAACACTGGTAATTACGAGTTTTTCAAGCCTCTCAGTAAACTGTCATGCCTAGACAAGACTGTGCTAAAATAGATTACTCATTAGGGAGACCTGTCCTATTTTCTGGTGGGTTCTTAGTGTTGGTTTAAAAAAAAAAAAAAAAATCTTGAGCTTGAACAAATAGTTGCCAAGAGCAATTTCCTACAACAATATCCTTGTGTTGGGTTTTTCAGCCATCACTTAAGATTGCGGTCAGCAAACAGACAGAGTGCAGTGGAGGCTACAGACGTTGTGAGTCTTGAGCATTTATTTAGGGGGATCACAAGAGTGGACTTAACGGTGTTTCATTCAGGGTTGAATACGGCATGTAACTGGAGAGTCCTCCCAGAGGGTGTTGTGTTAAAACAGGTTCGTTCCCCAGTGTCCGGAGAATCCGTGAGAGAGCCAGTGTCCGCCCTTGCTGAGTCTTACTCACCTCAGGACTGAGTCCAGCAAGGAGCAGCGTTGATGCCTTTATTAAACAAATCCATATGAATACTGGAGTAGATAAATACCTTTGACACTAGACATGGCAAGCTTTATACATACAGTTTTAAGGTGTAGTTTAAAAAAAGGGGGGAGGGGATCATTAGTTGGAGAGAACTGAGATAATCTTACATGGGAAACTGCTAGCCCACAATCTTTTTTAATATATAGTTGCTGACTGGTGTGCTTAGCAGACTTCTCTCTCTCTCTCTCTCTCTCTCTTTCAAATCGTGTTCCTAATTTCAGTGTGGATATAATTTTTCTAGTCCCCATTCCTATCCTATTTCATACGTTGCTCTATAGTCAACTTGAAAGCCCATTGTTGCCCAGAGCTGACAAAAAGGAAACCTTTGTTGTATCCTTGCCTAAAGCAGGTGTTGTAACAGTCTGCTCTCTCCCTCCCTCTCTCTCTCTCTCTCTCTAAATGAATTTTGTCACAGCCTTTCAAATTTTCTTGTGGTGATGAGCTAATGAAAGTAGATAGTACAATTTGTGCTGACCAGGTAGCAAGTGCCAGCTCACAGCTGAGGATAGTTTAAAAAAATAAATAAATAAAATATAGCATTATCTCACTGATTTACCCATTACACAGCATTAATAGTGAGAGACCTTGGCGTGTTTATCTGTTTGTATTGGTGTGCATTTATCGAATTGTTTATGACAAGACTAATTGGGGTAATTGTAGACACTGAAATTACCTGTCAGCTATATGTAACCACACTCCCTTTCTTTCTGACAAATGATGACAACTGAGGGACCCCGTAGCATTACTCATGATGGCTTTTCGAGTGGTAATAAGGACAATAGGGGCCCTGGCTAATTTGACATGGACAGCCTTCACAACAAGAAGCCAGCTAAATGACTTGTCAGGAGGGGAAAGAAGTCAGAAAAGTAATGGAGTCCCCCATGGCGCTCTGACAGGGAGATGAGGCAATTTCAACGGAAAGTGAAAAGGCTTCAGTTTGTCAAGTATTTAGAACAATCAGAGAACAGCTAGAGGCTGGAACCTGACAATAAATTTGTGACCCATGGTAGCGGTTTCGTATAGGTCAGCTACTTCATGATGGCTGTGCGGTGCTCAGGGGGTTCCGCTCACGCCACATACCCCACTTCTACCAGCCAGAGCCTTGTCACCTCAAGCGGGTGCCCTGTGCTACACGACGGGAATACGGTTAAGGCGGTAGAGGCTCAGGGGCGGAAAGGTGATGCAAGTTGCAGTCGCTGGCGTGTCGAAGGATAAACGAACACAACTCTAGACGCATAATACGAGCACAACAGAGATAACACAAGATGGTGTTAAGTCTACCATGGGGAGCTGGAGTCGCTGGGTTGAGCCACAGCAAACTCCTTTCTCGCTTGCTAGTAGTCGCCGAATACTATGCTGCTGTTCGTAGGTTGAAATACCGCCCGCAGAGCCTGTTCCTCTGCTTGTATGGGGCAGTTTAATACCAGTCTCATCACAAGCGAGAAAACTAGAAGTAGCTTCTGACCCTAACGTGTAGCAGGTGGCTGAGGGGTTAACCTGTGTGGTACTTACTGTTTCAGCAGTTACGCTGTCTTGGGTTTCTGGTTATGTTTTATTAGGGATAATCTCTTTGTTGTCGTAAAGCAAGTTCTGGAACTGGGGGAGGCACTTTGCCTCTCTGTACCTCAGTCTCCTTGCTTAGAAGATGAGGAAAGAGGAGTTGGTCACATTTATGTAAAGCAGGATTGCACTATCTGTGTGCATATACAGTTTAGGGTATTTTTATACAATTTCACATGCGTTAGGCACCTGCAGCAGATTTTCTTCCCCATCAGATCCTTGGGAAGCCAACAACACCCTTTACGTGAGGAATAGATCACCTCTGTGTCTAAGACGATTTTTCTTGTGAAGATTTCAAAGCATTTCAGGTATGGAATCTTTTTAATGTTGTCTAAAGGAGAAGGTGTTCATTTAATGTATTTTACTGTATTATTTGTAAGTTTTGACCTTCCTGTGGGGAAGAAAAAATCCTTTCTATATATTGTGTATCTTAATATATCCCTTCAATTTCTCAGTATAATTTAAAACACACAATTTCACAACTATTGTTAAACCCAAGTAAATAGGTTGCTCTGTGCCCTAACCAACCATTCAGAAGGATTAGAAACTCATCAAGAGACAATACCCATAAAATGGTTTTTTGTTTTTCCATTTATTTGGAGGTGAAAATGGATGGGAAGGAGGATTCTCCTTACCGTGCATATATCCACTTCATTCCAGTGGCTTCTGAGTTGCTGGCGGGTTCTTAGTGTTTCTTCAGGGCTTTGGGAAGAGAGTAGGAAGTATTCCACCATACCAAGTCCCAGAGAGGAGTGCAGGGACCTTAACAAGGGGGTCCAGACATCAGGAGCAAAAGTTAGCTCTTGTAGAATTGGCCGCAGAAGGAGGGACAAGAGAAGTGCTTTCTTTCTTCCCTCTATGCCTCTGCTCCCAAGTACGCAGTGAGAACTCTGTGTCTGTGCTCCCAAGTACGCAGTTAGAATTTAGCTTAGAATGTCCCAGGCTATGGTCTACAAACATGTCCTTTTCTTCTTAAATTTCAGTCTGTAGACAGGAGTTCTCCTTATTGAACTTAAAGCCCATATTTGGGATGAGTCTCTTTCCAGTTAGCCCCACTTTGGAGATGTTGTTTATGTTGCTTATAGACATCTGGTCGGCTAAATATTTTCTCCCCCATCCTCTGAAATAAATTGTAGTTCTGTTTTTGTAATACACGTTCCATTCGAAAAGTCTGAAAATCCCAGGATCACATAAAGAACAGAAAATCATCATAATCCCAGTGCATACACATTATCACTATTAGCATTTTAGCAAAAATGGGATTATACTGAATACGCTATTGTGTGTTCATGTGTTCTTCACCACCGAGGATACTGAGATGGTTTTTCAGGTCTCTAAATATAGTTCCACATTACCCATTGTGAGGAGTTCCTAATGCTAGCATTCTATGGATTTATCAGAATTTATTTAGCCTCCCTTAATACCTCCTTAAGAGGTATTTAAGAGGTCACCATAGACAAAGCTGTGATGAACATCCTCATGATGAAATGAGTTAAGATACAGAGAGCACAGTAAGCCTCAGTCAACATTTTTATTTTCCTCTGTCTTGTGCGATTTGCCTGTTATGAATGGGGAAGGCTATGGAACACGCATTTTTGGTACCATAATGTGATGTTTTGTGATCATTTTAATTTTTCCTTTTAATATTCAGTTACCAGAGCCCTTTTCATGACACGCAGAATTCATCTATCCGGTTGTCTGGTAACAAACAAACAAAGGTAGCTTGTGCATATACATTTCTTTTCTACCATCTAATCTTCAGAGCTTCTGATTCACCTACACAGTTATTTCACACAAGAGCAAAGAAAGGTGATGTGTTGTGCTGTAAAGATTATGCATTCGTCGGGGCACCTGGGTGGCTTATTCGGTTAAGGATCCAACTCTTTACTTTGGCTTAAGCCATGATCTCATGATCTATCGGACTCCACTCTGGACGTGGGACCAGCTTAAGATTGTCTCTCTCCCTCTCTCTCTGCCCCCCTCTCCCCTCCCAAAAAAGAAAAGATTACGCATTTATATGTTCAGAGATTCTTTACATGTTCATTCATTTCCCACCTCCGTCACCACCTGAGACTTCCATCGGAATCCCAAACAAGCACGTCCTACTGTGAATGAAATTGTAAGCACCCAATAAATATTCGCTGTTACTGTTATCATTATTATTAATACTTCATTAAGTCCCTTTCCACATCTGTGAATATTTCTTTAGGATTATATCTCAGTAATAGCGCTCCCAAGTTCAAGGGACTGTGGAGTCTTAAAGCTGTTGATAAGTAGGACTACTCTGCCTGTCACAGAAAGTTGGTAGAATTTCTTCTCCACCGGGAGTGTATAGGTATGCCCGCTCCTCCACACCCTGACCAAGTTAGATGCCATCCCTTTCTATATAGCTTTTACACTCTAATTTTTAGTTCCTTTCCTTCCCCTCGTGTCTGTTCAGTGAGCTTGCATTTCACTCTGTGACTCCTCGCCATCCGTCATTTTATAAAGGTCTGCCTTCACCAGAGCTAAGGCACTTATAATTAGAAAGTTGTGTGATATAGTACCTGCGGTCTCCGTTTATAATTCCAGATCTTTCTGACCCTCAAGCTCTGGAATAGGTCACCCTCCTCTCCTCTCAGGACACTAGATATTTTAGATTCTTCCAAGTGGTCTCCTGGCCGCTTCCCTGTCATTATAGATTGTTTCAGTCACACATATAATTGCTTCATTGCTAGTAACTGGCTTAATGTTGTCACAGACCTCATTGGCTCTTCTTACCTCAGATTTACATATAGCATCCCAGGGCTTTCTTTAGGGCATTTATCATTTTTCCTGCAAATGATCTGGTGACAGTGTATAGCTATTCAAGTTTTCATCAGCCAGCAGATGATATGGTCTTTCTTCTTTGCTGCCACAAGCCAGAAAAGAGACAAATTCGAAGGAAATGCTTTCATTACTGCACTTCAAGGAGGCTCTGTCTGGGAGTCAGGGAGGGAATTTCCCGAAGTTGCCCCGCACACACTGGAAGATGCTCTTGTGGGCAGCCCCATCCCTTCATGATGCCTGGAATGAAGGCTCTTCATCATCATTGTCGCCAGCCCCGCTTTCATGCAGCCAGCTACACATCTTCTAAAGCCTGTTACCTTTCCTGTGTACCTCTCACTCGAGAGGAAAAAGTCTGAGGCATTTTATATGTTATTAACGGCTACGGCTACATGGTAGATATGTAAGATTTTGTTACAGTTTCTTGAAGAGGCCCATATTTTCATTTGGAGAAGGAGGGAAAAAAATAAAATACAGATTGCCACCAATTGCACATGAGTGGCACTAATAAATTTTATGGATCAGATAGCAGTTGTAAACGTGGAGCTCTTTGTACATTGAAATGGTGTGATAAACCGTGTTAGGCCCACAGGCCGGCTCCAAAAGTCTTGTCGCGGCCGTAAAGTGGCGCTCTTAGTATCCTATGGCATTCTATTCAAGAGGTCCAACCTGATTTTCCCATCTCCTATCTCGAGAGTGGATCAAAAATGCTCAGACTCTCTAAAAGGAAAGAGTTGGAAGTTCAGGGTCCACCAGGCAAGCTACACTTGGCAGGAGGGCTGCCTTGATGGTACGCATCCCTAAACCAGTAATATCTTCTCGCTGCTTTTCTTTTCTTTTCCTCTATTTCTAAACTCATGTTCTTTAAACTCCCAACTTGTGGGCGCCTGGGTGGCGCAGTCGGTTAAGCGTCCGACTTCAGCCAGGTCACGATCTCGCGGTCCGTGAGTTCGAGCCCCGCGTCAGGCTCTGGGCCGATGGCTCGGAGCCTGGAGCCTGTTTCCGATTCTGTGTCTCCCTCTCTCTCTGCCCCTCCCCCATTCATGCTCTGTCTCTCTCTGTCCCAAAAATAAATAAAAAAAAAAAAAAAAAAAAAAAAAAAAAACTCCCAACTTGTTTTTTCGTTTACATGGAGGCGCTTTCTTAGTAAGAGATTCCTGAAAAATCTTCTCCCTGTGGCTGTGAGCCTCTCAAACACTGGCCACTTGGTAAGAAGATCTTCTTGGGTCACCAGTGTCCCTTAAGGTAGTTAAGGCCTATAAGATTATTGATAATCTGGCTGATTTAATCCAGCAGTTTTCACTAAGTGATTTGTAGGTGACTCCTGTTTATGCAGCCCTGTCTCATAATTTCTGCCCTCACTTGGTAAGAGTCAAGGTTCTATTCACTTGGCTTCATATAAAGAGAGGGCCCCCTAGCACAGCCCACAAGAGGGTTCCTGCTTGAACCTGATAGAGTTTAGAGCCTCCCCTGTCAAGCAACATAGGATCCAGTTTCTTTGGGGGGCCCTAAAAATGTTCAGAGCACCAAATGCTCAGTTCTCTGTTCTCGGCTGCAGTCAACTTTCATGGAGTGGTAAGAAACCACACCCCCATCTCCCATTTGGCCAAGGAGCCACCCCCTTTTTCCCCATTGGGCTTAGCGAGCTTGGGAGGTGACATCAAGGCTTGCCAGAGTTCCCTCCTACCTTGTATGTCCTTGTTCTCTGTGTGAAGACCAACTCAGTTTCAGGCAAAGAATGGGCTTCTGGCTCCAACCAAGATTAGGCTCTGTCTTAATAAGATTCTCCTTATAGCAGCTGTGATGTCTGGGTGTAAACAGTAATCAGAGGAAGGTGGGCACTATATATGCATGTGCGATGTTCAGGAGGCGTTCTGTGCAGGTCTGGTGATTTTCAGTGTCCGTTCTCTGTGTGTGCACCAAAACAACCCACAAGTTCAAGAAATCATTCCAATGAATCAACCTGGCTACTCAGACTTCCAAAAAAAAAAAAAAAAAAAAAAAAAAAAAACATTGGTGATGGAGAAGGGAATAAACATGCAGAGTGAAGAGTGTCCATTCAGGGGTGGGAGGGAGGGGAGGGTGGGTGATGGGTATTGAAGAGGGCATCTTTTGGGATGCGCACTGGGCGTTGTATGGAAACCAATTTGACAGTAAATTTCATATATTAAAAAAAAAAAAAAAGAGCGTCCATTCTAAAAGTTGGTGTATCTGACATGGGTAGTTAGCAAAGCCAGCAAGCCAGGCCAAAAGTCTACCGTGGACTAAGCCAAATCCACATGTTTACTTTCTTTCTGTCGTTATGTGTCATTAGGAAACCCTCTCTGTGTAAATGCATAAAGCTGTAGCACCTGTATTTTCTGCACCATGATGTGACTTTCAGTGAGAATTCTGTTTTTTTCCTTTTAATATTCAATTAAAAGAGCTGTTTTCATAGTGCCAAAAGATGCATTTATCCAGTTGTCTAGTAACATATAAACAAGCGTAAACAAAGGTAGCTGGTACATTTGTTTTCTACCATCTAGTCTTTAGAGCTTCTGACTCAGTTCTTGATGGTATTTAATAGGCCAGAAAAGGTAATGATACATTTATTCTGTTACAGAGAACCTTTGTGTTTATTCATTGCCCACCCCCGCCCTCACCCCAAGCTTCCAAGTTTATCCAGAGGAGCCTTTCCTTCTGTGAAATGTCCATCCCTATTCAGTGTAGCCCAACACTCCAGACAGAAACTGCTGGCTAGCTGTCCCCTGATAACTGTACTCCCTTCCTTACTTTAGTAAGTACCTGGTTTGGGCTGGGTATCTAGTCATCCAAAAATAAAACCCCAGGTCCCTTTGCAGCAAGATGTGCCCGTGTGGTTAATTTCTGGGCAATGGAACATAAGTGGAAGTGTCCTGTGCAGCTTTTGAGAAATGCCCTGAAAGAAAGGAGGTGTATTTTTTCCTGCCACTTCTTCCTTCCTGCTGGCTGGAATGTGGCCCGGTGGCGGGTGCTCTGGTAGCCATCTTGGGCCATCAGAGGAAAGGTTGTGCTGAAGATGGAAGAACAAAAACGGTCGTGGGCGCTCAGGTCCCTGCTGACTATACTGTCATCATGCCAGCCTCGTTCTGCCTCCCTTTGAGCTCAGTTCATGTAAGAGAGAAATGTACTGTCTGTGTAAGCCACTGCTGTTGCGATTTTTCTTTCACTGGCAGCAAGAGAACTTAATTCTAACCAATATGGTAGGTGAGATATTACGGAGGAAGTTAGATCTATACCAAGAGAGTTTATGGTGAGAAATAGTATCAAAGCCAAAATTTGAACCCAGGACTTTTAACTTTGCTGGCAGTGTTTTCCATGTCTTCAGAGGCTGAGGTTTTTATTTTATTTTTTTATTGTTAGAGGGAATTTTACATTCTGCATTTTTCCCTGAAATAAGAAATTTAAAAACAGACATTTTAGTGGTGTTATTGAGATATAATTGATACACCAAAAAATGCACGTATTTAATGTATGCAAATCGCTCATTTTGGTCATATGCAAATCCCTTTTGAAACCATTACTACACATCCATCACCTCCAAAAGTTTCCTTGTACCCCTTAGGTTTTTGTTTTGTGGTTAGAACACTAGACATGAGATCTGCTCTCAACAAATTTTTCAGTGCACAATGCATAGTATTTTTGACAATAAGCCCTGTGTTGTATAGATCTCCAAAACTTACTCATCTTTCGTAACTGAAACTTTATGCCCATCGAACACTTCCCTGTTTCTCCCTCCCCACAGTCCTTGGCAACCACCATTCTCCTCTTTGCTTCTATGTATTCGATTATTTAAGATACTTCCCATAAGAGGAACCATGCAGATTTGTCCCTGTGGGACTGATTTATTTCACTTAGAGTAACATTCTGAAGGTTCACCCATGTTGTAGCATAGAACAGGATTTCCTTTTTTCTTTAAGGCTGAATAATATTCATTTCTTTATATGTATATCCAGTATTTTCTTTATCCATTCATCTGTTGATGGATATTTAGGTTAGTTCCATCACTTGCCTTTTGTGAATAATGCTGCAGTGAATATGGGAGGTACAAATCGCTCTTTAAGATACTGATTTCAATTCTTTTGGATAAATACCCAGAAGCAGGATTGCTGGATCATATGGTAGTTCTATTTATAATTTTTCTTAGGAACATCCATACTGTTTTCCATAGCAGCTGTACCATTTTACATTCCCACTCACAGCGTACCAGGGTTCAAACTTCTCCACATCCTTGCCAATGCCTTTTTTTTTTTTTTTTCCTAATAGCCATCTGGACAGGTATGAAGTGATATCCCATCGTGGTTTTGATTTACATTTCCCTGATGATTAGTGATGGTGAGCACTTTTTTAATATACTGGCTGGCCATTTGTAGCTCTTTGGAGAAATGTCTATTCAAATCCTCATCTCATAATCCCATTATTTGGCTTTTTGCTAATGAATTGTAGGAGTTCGTTATAGAATTTGGATATTAGCACCTTATTGGAATATGGTTTGCAAACATTTTCTCTCATTCTGTAAGTTGCCTTTTCATTCCACTGATGGTTTCTTTTACTGGGCAGAAGCATTTCAGTTCAATGCAGTCCCATTTGTGTGTTTTTGCTTTTGGTGTCATAGCCAAGAAATCATCACCCAGGCCAATGTCAAGAAGCTTTTCCCCCTATGTTTTCTTGTAGGCGTTTTACAGTTTCAGGTCTTACATGTTAAGCCTACAATCCATTTTGAGTTGATTTTCGTATATGGTGTAAGATAAGTGTCTTATTTCTTTCTTTTGCATATGGGTAGTCAGTTTTCCCAACACCAGAAAATGGATCTATATTTTTAATTCTCAAAGCTCACTCTGCATCTTGGAAAAGGTCCCCTCCAAATGTGTTACAACTCAGCAATTTGTTTGGAATAAAATTGTCATAGTCTGTTCTGTGTTCCCCCTGTCGTGTATGTAGTATCGGGTTTTGTGAGTCAGACCTGAGCATAAGGAGGCTCAGGAATTCTGGCCTGTGGGTAAAGGATTGGGTCCCAGCATCGCCAAAACTCACAGCCCATCCCCTTTTATGGAAGTAGCCTTACAAAGTCACCCAGTAATTTCAAATCTGTTGAAGTCTCGTTGTGAAAGAACTATTTTAAGAGAGTTGCCCGCCGTTAAATGTTTATTAAGTGTTTATAAATGTATTAGTCACTGTGCAAACAGAGAAGCAGGTGGTCTTTATGCTCCCACCTGTTCAGATCACTAAAGCAAAGCCACCTGGAAAGTTTCACACAGTAATTGACCTTCACCCTTCAGAACTTCACTTTCATTAAATTCAGCAATGAGGACTTTGACATCTCCTGAAATATCATTTCCATGTGCCCTTCGTTATTAGGTATGAGCCTTCTGGGAGTCATGCAGGGTGAAGTGGAGACTCCAGCGTATGGCTCCAGAGGTAACGCAGACAGGGAGGGAAGCACCACGGGTGACCGGGTGACCGCTCAGAGGAGGCTGGTCAGATAGGTGCTTCTCGTTTGCCTTGCACCCGGGAGTGACTTCATTTTAAGTAATCCTTCCTGGGAATCTGGAAGGCCTGAGAAATTGTAATCACCAACCAAGTTTCTTCGTAGCAAACCACCTAGAGAAGAGACAGGTGTTTTTAGCACCTTATTTAGCTTGTGTCCACAGCCAACACTAGCCTCTGCACCTGCTCCTGTGACCTTCCACCCCCATGAGCCCCCATCCAGGGGCTTATAGATTTCACGGATGGCCAGAGGAAGGTAGAGAGAGTGTTGGCTTATGTGGTTGTTAGTAGTTTCATGGTGAAGGAGAGAAATCTTCAGTCCTGTTACTCTACCTAGTCACTACCTGATCTGTGAATGGCTGTGTGGTATGCTGGAGGAAAGCACTGGACCCTGCATTTGGTTGCTGTCTTAACCAGACCTCTTTTCTGGGCCTCACTGTCTTCATTTGGTAAATAAGGGAATTAGACAATAAGCCAATCCCCACAATGCACAGACCTTTCCAAACTCTCTGGGGGGAAAAATTGAGGTAGACTGTAGCTGCTAGGGTTCCTGCTCCCAAATGAAGCCGTCCCCCTCCGGTCTCTTGCCTCTGACCGGCCCTTCTGGGAACGAACAAAGGAGAAGTTTTATTTGGAAAACCCAGTCAGAAGTGCACGAAGCTGCTTCTTCCCCAGTTTCCCCTGCTTGTGTGGCAAATGGGTTTGCCATAAGTGGCTACAAGAATATGTACGTCAGCAACTTCGGTCAGTGATTAGAGTGATGGGTGATTCAGAGACACCATCCTGTTCACTCCCGGGATGGAAATGGTCAAGCCCCGAGGAAAAAAGATGAAGCAGCACTCAGACTATTGGCTAGGGTAGGGGTCAAATAGCAAAGAGGTGGGGCACCTGGGTGGCTCAGGTGTTCAGCATCTGACTCTTGGTTGGTTTCGTTTCACGTCATGATCTCACAGTTCGTGAGTGGGAGCCCCGTATCAGGCTCTGTGCTGACAGTTTGGGATTCTCTCTCTCTCTTATAAATATTAAAAAAACAAAAAAACAAAACAAACAAACAAAAAAAAAGCAAAGAGGAGATGAGAAAAGAGTAAAGGTGTCTGTGGCAACCAAAGGGAGGAGACCCCGAGTCTAGAATAAAGGGGTTTCCCAAATCCTGCTATACACCTCTAACTACCCACGTAGCTGTTTTAGCCCTAATTATCTTCCATGTCTGTGGCAAAGTGAATTAGAACTGGCTTGACACCTGTGATGAAGAAAGTTTACAAAGGTTGGAGGAGAGATGGAGATTACATCCCACTGTATAGTTAAAAATCATTCCTGAGCCCTTCCGGATAAACCTTAATAAACTCCACACTGCCCTAAAAATTGTAGCTGATGTGAGTGTGTGCTCAGCACACACTCCCATGCTAGTGTCATGCTAGTGATGTGTATGAAGGCATTATCTCATGAAGTGTAACGTATATATCAGGATCCTTCAGAGGAACAAAACCAATGGGATCTCTCTATACATACGTGATGGGTTGGGCGGGGCGTCAAGCCATCTATTTAAGAACCAGCCTCTCACCCGAAATGTTTTGCTGCTCTCCAAAAACACGAGAACGCTGCGGGGAGGTTTTCTTCTCTGTGAGGTCTGGGAAATGCTGGGGTAAATAAGTTACAGGCAACTGATACAGCGGGGTGCCCAGCAGTTTTTAACGCTTTTGTCCTACCTGGTCCTTGTATGATGAACATACAGGGTGAAATCAGCTTTGTCAGGAAAGACTACATTTTCTTTTCTCTCTCTCATTTCTTTCCCCTTCAAGCCGTGTGTCTCTCCCCTACTCGGATTGCTTTAATTTCCTTTTCTGTTTCTCTCCTCTTTCCCTCCTTTTATCCTTTCTAAAAATTATTTTTTCTGAAATGAGAAAGGGAGAAAAATGGGATTTGATCAGGGGAACTTAACCTGCTTCTCGTATCTGTAGTAGCAATTGTGGCTTGATAAGAAAAGGAAGGAAAGGGAGGGAAGAAAGAAAAATGGGATGAGAAGGAGGGAGAGCGAGAGGAGGGGGAGGGAGGGTGGGGAGAAGGTGGAAATGGTCTCTACTCCCTGCAAAAGGCAACCTTTTTCTGATGATTCTTAACTTTGTTCAAGTCACTAAAGCAGTGGTTCTCCAACTGCTTCATATTAGAATCTCCTGGTAGCTATAAAAATGCCGCTGCCTATGGGGCGCTTGGGTGGCTCAGTTAGTTATGCATCTGACTCTTGATTTTGGCTCCAGTCATGATCTCCTGGTTGGTGAGATCCAGCACAGAGCCTTGCTTAGGATTCATTCTCTCTATCTCTATCTCTCTATCTCTCGCAAAAACTTAAAATGCTGCTTCAGTTATAAATCGGCATCTCTGGGGTGGAACCCCCCCCCCCTCCCATGCTAGTGCCAATTAAAACTCCCCAGTGATACCAATGAGCAGTTTCATCCAAGAACTGGAACTATAAAGTTCTGGTTGAGCTCAACTCCTTGCTGCTAATCAGAAATCACAAGAGGAGTCCCCTCTGGGGGAGGACATGGGGTGAAAGGGACAGAGAAAGGAACCTGGGGTATTTGATACCTTGTTCTGGGTTGTGGTTACTTGAGATCTTTGCATTCTGTGGTCCTTACTGTATGTATATAATTTTTAAAGTTGACTTACTTTGAAAGGGAGAGACTGAGTAGGGGATGGGCAGAGAGAGAGAATCCCAAACAGGCCCTGCACTGTCAGCACAGAGCCTGATGGGAGGTTCAAACTCACAAACCAGGAGATCCTGACCTGAGCCAAAATCAAGAGTCAGACGCTTACCTGACTGAGCCATCCAGGTGGCCTTTATTGTATGTTGATAACCCCAATTGAAAAAGTAAAACTCTGACGCCCATACACCCACACTGATACTCTGTCCTCCCGTCAGACATTCTGCTTTGCGTGATCTGGAGTATGGCCTGGGCAAGGATTTGTAAAGCTCCCCAGCCAATTCTGATGCCCCATGGCAGAGGAGCCAATGCTGTAGGGAGAGGCCACCCAGCTGCTTTCTCTCAACAGACTGAAAGTACTCAATTTCCAGAACAGAACTGGAGACATCCGTTGCCTCTTCTTTTCCTAAATTCTGTATTAACAGTTACCCTCTCGGTTACACGTATTTTTAAGACCACTGTATACAGTTTCTTACCTGCAATCCCAGGATCCCAAAGGTTTTCAAGACTGATTTTTTTTTTTTTTTTTTTTTTTAAAGTAAGGCAGCACCACATTTGGCAGTCAGACTTGATCAGAACTCATAAAGGGTATTCATTTAGGAACATCATCTCCTTTCGAAAAGCCCTGTTTCCCTTCAGAAATACTAATATGTTAGTCGACAGAGGACTGCTGTGTTCCCCACTACGGATATAACTTATAGGATAATATATAAACTTTTAATTCTGTTCAGTTTAATTCTCAAAGCCATCTGGGTCAAGGGTTTCAGGTCAAGGATTGTGTACCTTGGTTTTGTTACATTATTCTAGTTTTGCCTCTCTGAAGATCTACCCTCCTCTAGGGCAGTAGCCTCACTCCACAGATAGTCCATTTTCCAATTGTCTCCTAGTTTGAGTTATGCTGACAGGTGATGACACTTACCTGAGCAAGAACCAACTCAATCTTGCCCACCATTGCATCGGTGGCCGGCACTGAGCGGGGCACAGTGAGGCCCTGAGAAGTGTATGTTGAAGGAATACTGGAACTGATTTCTATAGTTTCACTGAGTGGCCTTTTCAATCTTCTCTCTAAATTCTGGTAGCATCATGTTTTGATGACCTCATTTGATTGTATCTCCAAATTCCAAAGGGATTGCGTTCCAAGAGGAAGTCAGTTATTTGAAGATAGTGCTTTGGGTTTTATTTCGTTTTTTACTCTTCCCCCAAGTTTTCTAATTAAATGCCAGCTCGTTAGGGGTGCCTGGGTGGCTCAGTCAGTTAAGTGTCTGACTTCGGCTCAGGTCATGATTTCATGTCTTGTGGGTTTGAACCCCACAGTAGGCTCTGTGCTGACAGCTCAGAGCCTGGAACCTGCTTCGGATTCCATGTCTCCCTCTTTCACTGACCCTCAATCACATTCTCCCTCTCTCTGTCTCAATATTAAATTCCAGCTTAACCTACAGTACAATATTAATTTCAGGAGTAGAATGTAGTGATTATCAGTTACAGAGCACCTGATGCTCATCACAATTACTCTCCTTAATCCCCATCACCTGTTTAACCCATCCCCCCACCCACCTCTCCTCTGATAATCATCAGGTTGCTCTCCATAAAGAGGTTTCCTCATTTGCCTCTACCCCCCCCCTTCGTTTTGTTAAAGATACTGTTTTTAAAGAGTGGATTGATTCCTAAGATAGGTAAGAGAAGTCTACATAATCCAAAAGTGCTGTTGCAAACAACCCAACCATATTAGCAGTATAGTCTCACTGGTAATAATCCGTGCTCTCCTCTCTTCTCCTGCATTGTAATCCTAGACCTATTTATTTCATCTGCTAATGTTCAGGCAGGCTTAGAATCAAGAAGTACATCATTCTTCATGCTGTTCTCTGGGTTCAGGTGGAAAAATAAGTTCCCAGATGTGGTCGTGATGTTCTGTAAGTGTCCTGTTAACTTCTCTGACCCTTTAATCCAATAGGGATCTAGTGAAATAGGGCCAAGCAAATACTGAGAACTGAGCTTTCTCCCCACCCTCATCAGGAACACTTGGCTTCAAGAGTTTTTCAGGATGGAAGGCTCTTAGTCCCGAAGTACATGGGACAGTCTGTCAACCCCTTATTCTCTAGACCTGCAGGGTTCAAAAGAACATTCTGCAATGATGGGAAATGGTTTCTATCTGTACTTTCCAGTAAGACAACCACATAAGGCTATTGAGTTTGGATGTGGCCAGCACAACTGAGAAGTGAATTTTTAATTTTCATTGTAATTTTAATTTTGACTTTAATAGTACATTTAGTTAGTGGCTATCATATTGGATAGCACAGCACTAGATCTGGGGTTAGCCACACTTGTGATTCTGACCTAACAGATGGGGCATTAGGGTTATCAAGAGATCACTAGACTCCGCCTTAGCCTATTATGGGATGAAGTAATTCTAGGCATAAAAATAAAGAACAAAAGCTAGAGTACGGAAGTATTAGAAAAACTGGCACAGAAAACCGCATCTGATTCTGTTAGGCTGGATGAGACAGTGGTAGAAGGGAATTTTCGGGGAAGCAAGATCCTATAAACTTCATAAGCCATGACAAGAAGCTTGGACTTCTCCCCTCTGACATGTACCTCTTTGGAGGGTAGATAAATGGTCTAGTATCAAAATCCACTCGGCACTGAAGCCTTTCAGCCTGTCTGGCCAGGGAGAAACACCTTCAGAAGCTGAAGGCACTCCTGCGATCCCAGCTGCTTCTCTGAGGTGGTGTAACAACTCTGCCAAGTGGTGGTTATTGTGCCACTTGGCACGGTTTCCAGGCCTTGGCACCTGCAAGAGCCACTTCCTAAACCCCAGAAACATGGTTTGGCATGGCATATCCTGAGGTTGAACTGGGAAAAGATGGCTTCTTGTGGTCTTTGTAGATGGCTACTAACAGTACTGGGAGCCAGAGAGGAACCCACTTGAGGACCCGGATACAGGGGGCTCCTTACCACAGTCCCAGGCACCTGCGAGCCACTAACTGATAAGAGTGGGAGTGGGGGGGGGGGGTGAGCAGGGACTTCACCATCAAACCCCCTAAGACAGCTAAAGATACGGGATTTAAATTTAAGTGAGAGGTCCCCAGACTCCCTCAAATACTTTTTCCAAGCATCAACTGGAAATCCTTACAAACAAAATAAAACCTGTACCTTCCCTTGTTTTTTTTTTTTTCTAATTGCAAAGTTTAGCTATTTGGAGGGCAAGTCTTTGCACCATGGTTTTTCCTGTACCAAAATCTTAAAAGTAACTCAAAACATTGGTTTGCATGGACCTCAGGCATTGCAAAACTGAACCAAGAACTTCTCACTTAGCAAAAACTAAAATTTGAAGAGTAGAAGGACTCCTTGGCTAAGATGGTCACAATCTAGATTTTTTTCCTGACTGATGGAAAAAAATAATAATAATAATGTACTAGTAGGAGTGTCTCCTCTCTCGCTAGCTCCTCGCTCGCTCCTCTCTCTCACCTGAATCGGGCACCTGCTTTTGAGTGTAATTTTGTTGATAAGATTGAATCGAACAAGAACTCTGATGTGTAGCCTTCCTCGGGTGCATGGTAACTCGGGCCTTCTCCTAGTACTGATTCCCAAAGAAACAAAGTGTGAACCAAAAAGAAAATAAATCTGCCCATTATTAAATTTGTGCTCTTGATGCCTGCAGTTGTAACTACTGTAACAACCAGGGTTAAACTGTTAGTTCGACAACTTGTAAAGCTCTTTATCATAGAAAGCAAGAAAAATCAATGCCGAATTACCCCAGGAATATTATTGATGACCTAAATGTCATTTTCTGTTTTTATTACTTTTCATTGTATTTAGCTTGTAATTCAAACCTCTTTCTAATTAATTTGGTTTGGCTCAGTTGGAAATAGAAAAAGCTAACTATCTAATAGGTGACACATGTCACAGAGAAACCTTACAACATCCCCATTTCCCCAAGATCAATCAACCATGAAACAACTTGCCAAACTTGTGTTTTTCTAGCAAATTCTTAAGAAATACAATAAAATTAAATTTGTCTAGTCGAAAGAAACGGGAGAGAAACATGAATGAGCAGGAGTGACCCCGAAAGCCCAGTTTTATCTAGCCATAATCTCTCTCCTAGTTGTTAAAATATCCCGAAGCACTCGATCATGTTGCCTTTTAATTTTGGAGCCATGTGTTCTGTTAGCAGCGTGCACATGTTCCTGATTTGAACTTCTGGTTCCCCGGCTGTTAACCAGAACCCTCGGCTGGCCCGGACAAGGTCTCGGATAGGTCAAAGGCCTAGAGCCTACATCTTGGTTAGATCTTACCCACATGGAAACCAGAAGCCTGGGTCAGGGCAGCAGTGCCCACGACGGCCCCTGATCAAATTAGGCCTGCATTTATCAACTACACAGAGAGTACACTTAACCTTTCAACTCGAGAGTTTTGATGTATCTTTATTTTCAAACCAGAAGGGGGGTGTTTTTTCTGCCACGGTCTTAGTCCAGTAGCGACGAAATGTAACAGGCACTGTTTCCAAGTTTCACCTGCCACCAGGTTGAAACCACAGCAACGTGTAAGCTGCACCATGGGAAGCATCGTATCTGTTTTCCAGATTTTAAGTATGGTATTTTGACATTTATGGAAAACTACAATTTTACATCCCTTTCATTTTTTTTTATGGGAGTTTAATATTTTCCTTTGGTTTCCTCCTCGAGTTCTTGATTCTCTCATTCATTTCCTTCAGTTGATAAGAGCTATTTTGTCAATAAATGGAGCCATATTATGAAAATCCATGTGTGGAAAGAGCAATAAACTGCTTTTAGAAATTTGATTTAACTCCCCTAAGTATTTGGTTTCAATAGGACTTTGAAGAATTTCATTTCTTCAAAATGCACTGTTTAATTCTCCATGAAATTCCCATCAAACTCCTAATGAGACAGACTAAACACTACAGCCTTAGAATAGGTGGGGTTTTCTTGTTGTTGTTCAATTCTGTCAGTTCACGTTCTCCTGAGGAGCTTTTGATGCCTCTGACTGCTGAGCAGTCTGACTTGAGACACTCTGGGTCTGCCAGGGACATCCATCATGCCCAGGTCTCTGATTCCTGGCACAGCGGTGGTGGTGAATGGACCAGGGCATGAGGAATAAAGGTCTGGATGCACTAGAAGGGACTCCAAGTCCTTCATTGACTTATTCACTAGGTCCTTGCTGAATGTCTACGTTGCTCTAGGCACAGGGGCTTGAGTGAAGTGGGGGGTGAAAAGTCCCTGCCCTTCTGGAACTCTGTAAATTCTTCATCAGTGTCCGTGTCCAATGCCTGTACATGGGTATATAGAAATAAATGCTGTAGTCTTGAAGAGATTATTCTTAATGTTAAAAGGATTGTTGTTCCTGTCATAACATTGTTTCTGTAGTATGCTTGTTCACTTACCTAAACTCATTTCATGTGACATTTATAAATCCCAGCCCAGAACGCGCTTTCAAAGTGGGGAAAGGCAGCAAAGAGCCTTCAGGAAGAATATTCTTGGCTCAAATAAAAGATAAAATGAGTTCGTTTTAATTAAAAGTGGTTGCCAATTGCCCCAATGTAGTGAGCTCTTCTTTGCCTTATGTGAAATCTAAATCTTAAAGCCGTTTTGAACCTTTCCTAAGACATGAGGTTATTTTGCCAATTCCCTTTGGTTTGGAAGTAAGTCTTAAATTTCCGATTAACATTTATCAACATAGAATTTCAAAACTGCTTCACGAATTGCTTTTTATCTTTTTATCTCCATTTTGATGCCAAGCTTCTGACTTTGACTTTATATATCAAAGGTTACTCTGAATTTGATATTTACCAAAAGAGGGGAAAAAAAAAATCCAGGGATCACCATTATCTTCATTGTTATCGATAGGCACATTTTTTATGGGGTTTAATTTACTGAGTATTTGATAGGTCAGTCAGTAATGTGTACTGAACCCTAAGTGTGAACAGAATATAAATATTTTCATAATTGTGGCCAGAATTAGTGACAGGAGAAAAAAAATAGATGTGCTTAAGTTATTTTAATTTTTTTTTTTTTCACTTGAGAGTGAGAGTACCTGTGGTGGGGAGGGGCAGAGAGAGGGGGAGAGAGAGAATTCCAAGCAGGCTTCATAGCTATCCTCACAAAGCCTGATACAAGGCTCAATCCCACGAACTGTCAGATCATGGACTGAGCCAAAATCAAGAGTCCAACATCTAACCGACTGAGCCACCCAGGCACCCCTGTGCTTAAATTGTTTCTAGATAATTTCTAAATTTCTAAATAACTCAGTTACTAAATAAGTCCCTACACCTTCACAACCAGCCAAACTCCTTTCTCACATTGGCTCACTTTTTGTTGGACAACCCTTCTTGAGCTACTTTGTTGATTTTTAGATCTCTCTGAAAACAGTAGTTCTTTCCCTCTTTCCGGCCTGGATTCTTCAGGGACCTAATATTAAATACTTCATATTGAAGGGTTGCTAACTATCTACCAAGACCAGCCACTGCCAACCATGCAGACCTCTAATCAACATTCAGAAAACATTCATTGTGCTCTGTTGTAGACATTAGGTCTAAGTCTTAAGATTTTTTTTCTTAAGGTGATAGGAAAGAGTATGGCTTGATGAACCAATTAAGTATACTGGGGAGGTCACTGAAGTCCCTGGCTTGATTTTGAGAATGTTGCAGCCCCTTGTAGACAGAATACAGTGTTGAGCTTGCCCAGAAACCTAATCCTGAAAACCAGGTGCCCAGTGATAACAGGCCTGGCTGGGACTGACAGTAAGACCTCTGCCACTCTTAGGACTTCTTCTGGGTTCTGGCTTCTTCAGTCCGCTTTCCCTAGCCTGGTGCCCAGTGTTGTTAAGATGTTCTGAAGCACCTGACTCCCACAGATGTCTCAGACTGGGGGGGGGGGGGGTGCATAGAAACGAAAGAGACCTGGGACCAGCCTGGGAAGCAGCTCGAAGAAGTGGAGGGAAGTAGAGGCCCTTGTTACTAAGAATGTTTCATGAAGTATGATCCTCCTTTTTGTGGTTGTCTGCCTGTTCATCCCCAGCTGCCCACTTTTCCTTCTGTTTTGCCTTTAAGGTATTTTACAAAGCCTCCTTTCCACATTCATGTCCTCTGCGATCATTCTATTCCTCTCTTGCATTCATCTGAGGGAAATAGTATCGATGAGACTTGATTGTGAAATGTTTGAGAATTAATCAATAACACCTTGAGGTTTTTCAGCTTAATTTGTATATATTTATCTTGGAATATAGTACGCATCTTTTTAGCAGGAAATTTTGTAGTTGTTTGGATGTTGGCAGGTTTTAGGGGTGGGAGGGAAAGAAGTTATATTTTTAGCTATAGTGATTCACTCCGTAAGTGGTGTACATTGTAGTCTGTCCTCCAGTTGATTTATTGCATATGGAATCCGCTCAAAGTACACTCCACAATTTCAGTGGTTTACAAAACCAATAAAGATATAAAATGCCGAAATAAATATTTAAGATTCCTTTTCTGCATTGCACTAAAGATATGATGAAAATAAATTTTAAAAGAAAGCATTTGCACTTGAGGAATTCAGGTAAAGTCATGAAGCTATAATTAAAAACAGAGTTGTAGGGGCCAAGTAAAATTTGGAGGAGATAATTAAATTTTACTATTCGTCTTATTTTTATCTTCTATTCAATTTAAACAAAGCCAATCTTGATGGACTATAAAATACACCATATGTTGTCATTTTAAAATAAGGTTCCGTATTTAAATTTGGCATGTTGGCTGTGTGGCTCTATGCCACCACTCCCTGCTTCGGAATCCTTCTCGACACAGGGCTACCAATTCGTGAGAGTCCCGGACACTGAACTTGCATGCGATCTGATTTTTAGATGGATCCCTTCACTCCTCCTTCACAGAGCTGCACTAGCTGGGACCATTGTCTTACTCTCTTACAAACAAGCCAGACTCTTCATTAAAGGCCATCTCACAACCCACTCCATGTTTCAGTCCGCATTGTTTTTTCAATGTGAAAATCTCCCTCCAGAAAGCCTTTCCTAGAGACTGTGGCCCAAAGCAGAAACCCCGTGGTTCTCAAACCCGGCTGCACATCAGAATTAACAGAGAGGCTTGTTTAAAATACATATCCCAAAACTTCCTCCAAACCTAAGTTAGACTGTCTGGATCTAAGACCTAGAAATACATTTTTCTCTGCTTTCCCCCCCTCCTTCCCCCAGTCACTTCTGATACAACTAACAGTCTGGTATTCTCCATTGATGATTTGGGTACCACTGCTAGAGTGGAAAGAATATTGGATGCAAGTTCAAATCTCAACTGCTCACTAACTGCCCAGCTTACTCGACCCCTGGGCCTCAGGCCCAGAAGACTGAAAAATTTTAGGCTCTTTCCCAAAGAGTTTGGGAGGGGAAGGATGCTATAGAAGAAACCACCCAACTAAGTTAGTGTATCGGATAGTGAGATTCTGCTCTGAAGGTGGGCCAGTGAAGCAGACTGCTTCTCTGAGTGGCATATGGTAGCCAGTCTCATTTATGTTTTGGTCATACTGTACTGAGTATCAGCAGCATTCCTCACTCCCTTCTCTTGAAGCGTAAACAAGTTTTGTCTTGGATCCAGAACTCTCACAGTCACTTGTGCTTAGAATGGTTCCAAATGGAGAGCGAGTCTCAATTTCCTATACCTTACAGCACCCCATTGCCTACTGAGTTAAGACGTGAGAGAGCTGTGTGCCAGCTTGAGACCCGAGATATCTGTGTCCTTTAAAGATTTCCCTCTGATTCAGAAGAGATTCATAGAGTCTTAGAACTAGAAGGGACTTCAGAAACCATCTCACGTAGCCCCCTTAAGTCTCAGTGAGTTCATGGCAAGAAATGGTTGGATGAGAAAATCCCATTAGCTCACTCAGAAGAGTCAGAAAACCTCATCAAAATGAGACCTATGTAAACCAAAACGATAAAGCATGTTGAATTGTTTTAAACTGTTGGTTCAACCAATGGCTGCAATCACTTATGGTATAATTGTATTAATTATTATGGTTAAGATCCTATCAAACAGGTGGATTCCTTTACAAGCTCCCATATTTAGACACCTACTTCCACCCCAACTTTCTCCATCTTGAAAAGGAATCCTCCCCACCCCTACTAACTTAGTTTGATTCTCAGCAGTGAACAACCATGATGACTTAAATTAAGGAGTTATAATTAACTCCATTTGCTAAAGCAAAAAGCAAAATGTATGTTACTTATTAAGCACTTGGTATGATGTGGCTTCTGGACTAGTGATTTTATATACATAAATTCTATGTATAATCTGTTAGTCTTTATAATCCTCTTGAGGGTAAATGCTACTCCCATTTTACCAAAAAGAGAACAGAGACATGCTCAAGCTCAGAATTAGTGTCTCACCTAGGATTCCAATGTAGGTCCATTAATAGCAGTTAAGGACATTAGACTATGATTTAGGCTGAGCTTCCTAAAATCATGAGTTAAATATCAATTAAAACTATGAACTTTGCACTTCTGAAACTATGTGAAATTGTACATAAAATTCAAAGAGTCCATGAAACCCATGCTACCCAATGAATATAAATCTCTAGGTCTTGCTTGACAGAAAAGAAGGAATAGTCTAGTAAATGGCACAAGAATTCCATCAGGTTTAAGTATATGTTACAACTAGGAGTTCAAGTTCTTTTTGAGAAGGCAGACACCTCATTTTTTTTTTTTTTTTAGACTCCTTTTTGGTTTTTGTTCAAAAAATGTACTCTAGCATTCATTTTGGCTTAAAGAAAAAAAAACAGTAATAAAAATTAAAAATACTAGGACCAAGAGGGACTTGATAGATGATCTAGTACAACCTTCTTGTTGACAGAGGAAAGGACCCAAAAAGTCTCTGAGCCTTACCCAGTGTCTCACAGCCAATTAGAGTCAGGTCAGACCTGGAGTCCAGAACTTCAGATTCTTATTTGAGCACTTGTTCTAATATGCTGAATAAACCGTTAGTTCATGGCACATGCATCTAAAGAAACAGGTACGCCCAGTGCATATTTGGAGTCCATTGCTTTTCAAACTACTGAAACGTGTCCCTGCTTGATTGAAAACGAGATGGTAACAAGATACAGCACAGATACTCATTTCAGCCCTATAAAGATACTGAGAGCAGCTGGAATACACGACCAGGAGTTGTGATACCACAACGAGATTGGGAACACTGACCCGTTAGAACTATAGTCTGAATTATCAGAAACTTCAGTGATTCCTTTGTGTCTTTATCCGTGTATATTTATTGGGCACCAAACTGTGTGTTGGGCCCTGTGCTTGGCTCTCAGAACACAAGGACCCCTAAGATCCAGTCCCTGTCTCCACAGGGATCTCAGGCACCAGAGGACTTGGTAGACAGAGGCTGGGACCCTGCCACATTTTACACAGTGAGGGAGGTGGCACATTCAACACTATCCCGCATTCCTAAGGGCACCTGGGTGACATTGCTCCTTAGAAGAATGGCTTCTTGTTTCCTCAAAAGGCTTTCTCCTTAGAGGAAAATGTTTTTCAGTTTGCATTAGCAGAGTGTTGGTCAGTATACACGGTTTTCCTTCAACAGGGATTCCTCTCCCAGAAGTAGTCATGGGTCACCACCAGACTAAGAAATAGGAGCTTGTTTTCTTTTACAAGGCCAATAACTACCAACAGTGGCTTTTGGGGGATGTCTGCAGTTATTTTAACGGACACTGAAAAATTCCCAAAATGAAAGTAATTCTAATCACGCAGTTTATAGACCAAATGCATGTAATGATGAACACCACCATGAAAAAAAGCTAGTGGTCTGACAAAAACCACACGGAGGAGATTTGACTGCACACGAAAGTGAGTGGGTGGGTGGAGCTGTTGCATTAGGTCAGCAAAAATGTGATGAAGTAGCAGCTGTTTACATTTTATGAGAGGATGGACGGAGACGGTATTTTAATACTGCTAATTCACGTCTAGCCGGTCATCACTCTCTACGTTAATACTTGAGCATTTTCATTCTTGAGAATGATTCCGTACTAAGCTGTGAAATGGTAATGACGTCTCGAGATTGTGAATTTTTATCATATTTTAAGTTACAAACAACTCTTAAGCCTGAAGGAGAGCCCGAGCAAAGCACACTTGTGCATGTGTTGATCTGAACTAATATATACAGGAGTGTTTCATCAGGGATTTCTCAATGCATTATAATGCAAATTGCATTTTTAAACCAGCCAAACTATTGATGGCTTTATTGAATGGAATAATTTATTACAGAAGTATTTTAGTCAGATGACATTTCATCATCAAATAACAGTAAACACAATAGCCATTTCCCATAAGACTGTTCTCTTGAGCCAAGAGCTTAAAAAAGAACATAAAACTTGCCTTGTTCCAAAGATGGCATTGTACTAAACAGTTGTTTATTACACCAGAGAAGAAAAGAGTTCTGCCAGCCAGACATGGTGGACCGGAAAAACATGCCATTGTGTCAGATCGTCCCAAGAAATCTCCATTTTTCCCTCCTTTCCTAATAACGTTTGACAAGTGGAGATGAATTTTTAAAATCCAAGTCTCTTTTATGCCATTCATTGGGATAATACTATAAAATCTCTGCTCGGGTACTCCCGAGTATTACAACATCAATGACCTGTCAGCAGCTGCATACAGTTTTTCTTTTTTAAGACTGTGTAAAGCTATGGTTAGATTCTAATTTTCTAAAATAGGTTTAAGTATGGGGAGAGCCAAAATTAGGTGCACTTTTCTTGCTAGAAATCAGACCACAAATTGTACATTGTACTTAGAAAGATGATTAAGGCGGTCCAGCCGCACACCAGCAGTTCAGCTGATTTAATTGGAGCATGCAGATTTGTGTAAAAACATATGTTGGGATTGGGGAAGCCTTTTTTTATACTGTTGAAAAGTTTTTTGGTGTTTTTTTTTTTTTTTTTGCAAGTTCCTGTGTATAATTTGTACATCGTCTAATTCTCTCCTAGAAGTCTAAGGTTAAACTCTTACATGCCAAGGATCCAGTAGTTACACATTTGTGTCAAAATGGGAATGCCTTATTCCTACCTTTGTCCCAATTAGTTGGTGGCAATTCTTTTCACTTAGTAAGCCTCAAAATGTTCATTATTTTTCAGTTGTTGCATGATTTTAAAGTGTTGCCTTGTTTCGACGAGGCATAGACTTCGGAGGCAGAGCTGGAGCCTCCGAGCCTTGATTCACGTGAACATACAGTGAACATTTGGGAAATAGAAGTTGGAATTCGCTGGAAAATGTGGATCAAAAATAGCTCTCACATAAAGATGGGAGATAAAGTATGCAAAACGCCTGGCAGAGTGCCTGGCACTTAGCTGGAAGTGGGGGATTGGGGGGTCTTGCTATAGGGCTGAGGGTGGAGGTGCTGGCTGAGGCAGCCAGTGGAGGGGGGATTGGTAGTAACCACATGTGGCGGTGGTGAGCTTGGACATCTAGGCAGTTAGGTCCGTTTCGGGGACGGGGGCATCAGTCTAGCAAGCAGTCCTCGCTTACAGCGTTTGTGAAGAGCTTCACGTTAAAATTTCTTGCCATATTCGTAGAATGCAATTTGGGCTGTATATACGAGTAAAAATAGATCCAATATCACTGGTCTTTCTGCCCTTGTTTGCTTAAGAATGTCTGCTCAAAATTTCCCAGTTGCCCTGATATTTGCTTTGCAGCAGTGAAGAAGAATCTCTGATTCTGTGGCTGAAATCTCCAATGTTTCTGAAAAACTGGTTGTTGGAATTTTGTCGGATCTCGACTTTAAATAATGCTGGGAAGTTGAGTTCTCCAGTCCCCGCCCCTTTTCTTTTAACTCTAAGTTAAATCCTTCCATTCCTTCTCAATCTTTTCGTGTGCTTGATACTCCCTTCCCCTCAATTTTTTTCCTTCAGTCCTGTAAACTTGTTGCCCGACAATTCTACTTTTGTAGAAATAGTCTGGCAGTCCTGTAGCCTTCATTTCCGTAACAGTTCCCCTGCTGATTCTCTCGTACTGCAAGTGTGAATTTTTCCAGCCCCCAAGTACTGTTAACCCATCTTACGGCTAAGAAGTACTACTCAAGTTATCTTTCTGAATGATCTGTAAAGTTGGTTCCAAATGTCAGAGTGCTGCCCTATAAGGCTTAGTTGGCTTTTGTAGTTTCGCCAAAAGGGACCCCCTCTGATTTTTGTTTTTTACAGTTTATCTTGAGAGAGAGAGAGTGTGAGCGGGGCAGGGGCAGAGAGAGAGAGAGAGAGAGAGAGAGAGAGAGAGAGAGAGAGAGAGAGAGAGAATCCGAAGCACAGAGCCCCTGATGCGTGCCTAGAACTCACAAAACAGATTCTGACCTGAGCCGAAATCAGGAGTCACATGCTTAATCAACTGAGCCACCCAGGCACCCCCCTCTTTTGTGTATTTCTAAGAATGGTGTGAGTGATTTACCATTTACATCAAGGAAGTTCCAGGCTGTTGAACCAGCCAAGGGAAAATATCCATATGTCAATCACAGAAGAGCTAAGGCTGTTCTCATATACTTGGCTTCCCATCACAGTAAGTTATGAATGGAGTAATTTGCCAAAAGAGACACTGAGTAGTGCTGACCACTAATTTTAGAAATCCTTCTGATGTTCTTCTAGACCCTGCTGTTAAACTAAACAGCGTTGAGCAGGCCACACACTTGGACCCACTAGGCTTGGGTTGTTCATCTGAAAGTAAGATGATCACTGACAACTGCCCCCCTCCCCCCCCACCGGTCACCTCTGGGAGTGTGTGGCTTTGTAATCCAGCAAGCTGGGGTAGGCACGTATTGCAAGAAGAACTTTGCTCAGGACATCCATAGGGCAAATGGACACAGGCCTATTCAGGTACAAGTGACAGTGCAAACTCCCAAGAATACGTCAGTTTAAAGAAGGGCCACTGACCACAACCTGAGCTGGTGATGGGCCCTGGGACTGTTCTAAACTTGGCACCTTGAAAACGGTCTCCTCAGTGACTGGCTCATGGAGAAAGTGTTCCCATTACCTTGGCAGTTAACTGGAAGCTGAGCGTCTCTCAGGAGCTCAAACGTTTTTCCCAAAAAGGATTCGTGATTACATCCTGATTCTTAAACCCAAGATTTATTGTAGTGGAAAAATTGTTTGTCCAAAGCTTAATGTAACCTTTTATTGGTTATGATCTGTTTGGCACCCTTCATACCATCTAAACAGCTAAACCTATGCTACTCAGTGGTTTCACAGACATCTGTGAAAGGCTTTTCAGAATATTAGCTAATGTTAATAATTCTACCTAAAACCACGTTAAATTGAGATCTACAAGCAACACTAAACATGGAGACCTCTCTAACCCATGTCAATATAATACACTGATCCTTAATCCTGACTTTCCATAGGTTTCAGTTAAATGCTGATCGTGTTGGTAAAGTAAGAGAAAATTGGAGTGCAACAAATATTGCTAAGCATGTACCTCCTTGATATATAGTATTTCACTTTTAATGACAGTTTAAGGCAACAAAGCTGAAGGCACATATTTTTAAAGTAACGTCGTACCTAGATTTTCAATCCTGTGAATTCACCGTACTGTTGCCATAGTCGAGTCATGGGTACAAATTGGGTTATGTTCTTCTCCTAACTCTGCTTATAAGAACACTACTTAGCTTTTTTTAAAATTAAAAAAAAAAAAATTCTGAAACGATGCTAGATCTTTAGATTTCAAAGTTGGAGTCATTTGTCCACTGTGTATAATGTACTCCCTCTCAGTGAACCCATCACGTTGTGACACCTTCTGGTTTTTACTTTGACTGCTATCATAGGCTTCTTATCCAGTGTCCTTCTGACGGGGCCCATGGACACAACTCCCAGAAGGTCACTTGTTTCATGCTATCGGGGATCACACTAGACCCCAGTATATAGTCCACCAGTATATCCAATCCCTACCTCCAACCTGCTCTCATTCTCCTTCTGCTCTCTATGCCACCGGATGTCTTCAAAGAGTCGTCTGCACATGGCTCTCCACTCCCCACATGTCTGTACCTCTAGACCTGAACTGCTACCTGCGGTGCCACCTGTCACAGCCGGCACAGATGGATGCCTTGGTCCTTCTCTTGTCTGAACGCTTGGCTGTCTTTGACGCTGTTAATCCCACCCCTTGACTCTGAGATTCCACTCGTGCCCACCTCTCTTCCTTACCCTGTTGATGCCTCTCAGGCTGCGCAATCTTTACTGGTTCCCTTTCCTCTGCCAGCCCCTGATACTCTCTGCCCCACGTTCCCATCCTTAGACCCCATCTCTCTTCATTTCTCTAAGCAAATCTTGACAACAGGGCTGTCTTCGATGTAGCTTCCAAATGTGTATCATCAGTTCAGATCTTTTTCTTGAGTTCCAGACTCCTTCTTTTTATTACCCACTGTACTGATTTTCAGACTTCGTCTTCAAGGAAGCCCCTAAGTGCCAGACGCACTATTCTTCACCCTTGTCCTTACCTTTTCATCCTTTTCCATCTTACATCCTCCTTACTCTTCAAATCCAAATAGAGCTGTCCCCTCTTCAGTGAGATCTCCCCCACTGTCAACCCTCTGTTCTCTTCCCCCATCAATACCACTGAACTGTGATAGCTTTTCAAAAGTTACAGTGCCATAATGAGTAGCTGTCACTTCATACTCTGAATCCACATTTTCATTAGTGAGGATACTGTACTATTGAGATTGATGCAGAGATTATAAGAACCACTTGTTTGTCATCCCAAGGCAGGTATTTTTACCTATTAACCTGCCTACTCTTGGACCTCTTCAAAATCCGTCATCACTTGGGACACCTGGATGGCTCAGTCAGTTAAGTGGCTAACTTTGGCACAGGGCATGATCTCACGGTTCGTGAGTTTGAGCCCCAGGTCGAGCTCTCAGCTGTCAGCGCAGAGCCTGCTTCAGATCCTCTGTCTTTCTGTCCCTTCCCCACTTTCACACCGTCTCTCTCAAAAATAAATGAACATTTAAAAAAGATCTGTCATCACTTGCATGTAATTTAAAAAGTTAGTCTCTTATTGGGATATCCCATCTCCTATATCCAGAAGGGTTTCAGATCATAGTGAATATACATTAACTCCCATAATCTATCGGGTTAATATTAAATAAGTTACTATATTCTTAGAGAACTGTCATAATATACATATTATACCTTTTATTCTGAAGCAATTAGATTTTAATTGTACTGTAGATACATCTGTTGTGTCACTTCAGGACTGATTTCTGTTGGTTTGAAAAATGTTACAGGTCCTTTTAATCTCCTTTCCAATGTGTAGCTGTAGGGATCAGAAAAGGCCAACTTCAGGTAACATCTATAACCTATTTGGTATCTCCGCATAAACTAGGAGCATGATTATATTCATATTTCGTGATGGGAATTATACAACTTGCAGTTATTAAATTGGACTAAGGCCAATATGCTTTTACCTACCTGAAAAGGAAAAACGTTGCCCCGCATTTAAAGAGAAACATAATGATAATTACATTTAAAAAAAAAAAAGTTCAATAGTCTGAACTCAGACATGATTTTTTAAATTTTTTTTAAACTCTAATTAGCACAACTTGACAGATAAAAATTAATGTTACTTTTGGATGTTGTAGGTTGCCTGACAAAAATCCCATTTTATAGAATTTAAAGGTTTGTAGATAGAAAGTGAGAAATAGCTTGTCAGAGGTGATGGCATCAAAATGTAAAATATCTCCTTTAGTTTCAAAACAAAATTATTACTTGAATGTATTTTAATAATGCTTAGCAATTAAATCTGTGGCATTGAAACACTGATTAATAATACTGAATCTCTTACTCTCGTGTAACAGAAAAGATGCACAATATGCACTCATTTCTAACTCAACTGGAAAAGTGAGAAATTTAATAGGGCCTGTGGGGTAAAACAGTGCAACAGAACCTTCTAGGGTTCCTCTGTCATCTGTCTTCTAGGGTTCCGCTGGGTAAGAAGTCAGCAGACCTCAGTTCTAACTTCAGCATCTTGCCTGAAGTCTTGGGTTAATTCACTTAGCTTTCCTAAATACCTCATCCTTTTAAATAACAGATGAGTGTCTTTTTTTTTACCAAGTATAAAATGTGTGTGAATGTATGCCGCTGTTTTCTCATGTTGGGGAGAAAAAAACAGCAAAGTACGTTTATAACTTAGTTATTTGTCTCTTTAATCCAGAGCTTTCTTCCTTTCAGCCTTACCCAGTTAGCAAAATAAAACTCTGTGCCTTTTCCCTTGTTTCCCAAAATGTAAGGAAAGAAGAGGCTGCAACAGTCCAAAATCTACTCCACTGTCTGTCCCTAGGGCCTCAATTCCCTGGATAACTACTGTCATTTCACTCTAGATAATTTGTGTACACTTGCCTGAAGAAACGGACCCCCCCCAACCCCAAAGGGTTCCGAAATTGCAAGCCATTTTCTTGAGCTAATTATGTTCAATCCGTTAGAAGAGATATAGAAACATTTTAAATAAATAAAATCTTACCAGATTATACTAAGCACTTCAATAAAAAAAAAAAAAATGGGCATCGAGGAAATATGTACCCTAAATCTTGGACCATTTTGTTTTTCATGCTATGTATTTTTTTAAAGTTTGTAAATAATCTGAGCAAAATGAAGGTACAAAATAACTTTTGCTGATAGACTATTACATTTTTTTATTTGCCGAATGCATGACATTATTCCTGACAAATACAGCTTCAATAACAGAACTCTGTTTTCATTTAATTGAGAGATGGTTAACATACAGTCTGAATATCAAAGTCTAAAAGGCTTCATCTTAACATTATGCCCCACACGTGATACCTTCTTCCTCCTGAAAGTTATCATACCCATCTTCTGAAATGTCTAATCTCATGCTGAAGAGCTTAAGAGAGCATCTGACCATTTGAAAGCATTTAAGTTTAAGTCTTCAAAATATGACATGGGGACTCTTAGTCCTACCAAGGAGAGATCCGGTCTAGATTATCCAGTGCATAATCTTGGGCGAGATGAAAGAATTCTTTCAAATGTGACTGTAGTCTGTTTCTGTAAAACCTTGGCTTGGTCCATAAATGAGCCTAAAGGGCGTTATAAATGTGTCAGGAGCTCAGGGTGATTGATCTGTGTTGGATATATCATGAAAATAGACAGAAGGCACAAGGGTTGCTTCCCTGTGGAAATCGCAGTGGTAAATTGCCATATGTGTCCCCGTTAGGAGCCTAGCTGATCAGATTGTGGATGTAACAACTTTACAGACTGGACTTTGGGTCTCATGAGATCTTCAGTGTCTTTCTGTGAAGTCTAAATAAAATAGCACCTTGATCTTCAGCCTCAAGCAGACTTTGGCAAGGAATCACGACTCTTGCCAGCAATCTTTCCCAGTCCTAAATTCCAAATAGATCTTTCTCAGGGTTGCTGTCCTTCAGAAATCTGGCTAGAAGTGGATTTGTGTTAACTGAAAGGTAAGGAAGCCATGCCAGTGTTGTAATATTACATACACACCACAAAGGTTGAGATGATAAATTTAAACTTGAAAAGTCCCAGGCACATTTTCTTGCAGAACTATTCCAGCAAACTCCTGATAGGAAAAAATGTAAAGTGTGAAAAGCAGTGACTTTAACTTCTCTTTGACTATGCCAGTTGAAAACAATGGCTGTAGTGCTTGGGGAAGTAGGAAGGCTCTTGAAATAAACAAAGGCAAATGATTAAGTAAAGCAAGTAATAGCACTGTTTTTTAAACCACTCGGCCCATGCTGGATATGCCATTAGGTTCAAGATCTAGACCAGACCTAAGCAAAACAGTGGTGCAAGGATACTCTGCATAACTTTTCTACCTGTCATTCACTTACTCAACAAACATTTATTCAGTGTCTCTGTGCCTGCCATACATTGTTAAATGAGAGGTAATGATACAGTAGACAAGATACTGCTTTCATGGAATATTCTGTCTGTGGAAGAGAGACACCTTAAACAAATAGAAATAGGTAAATTGTAACATCTTTTAAATTTAGTGTTTGGCAATGAGAGACCAGTTCACTTTGCCATTTTGCTTCTGAATCCCATAGAATCTCCAGTGCCATAAATCCAGGTAAATAGTATAAATCCAAATATGTTCTATAGCATGTTTATAGCATGTATCTGTAGTCGTAAATACCTCATTAAAAAGTAGGAATTTTGGTTATTTAGTATCCAGCGTTGAATGAAAGTTTGGGTCCCACCCATTGCCAGCACTACTTGGTCATATTTTTCTTTGACCAAATGTTTCTTTTAATAGTGCTATGGATCTATTTTTACAGTGGCCCTCATTTATAATGGAAAGGGATGGGGTTTTCTGTCTTTGGCCTTAAATTTTACCAGGACTTGAGCTAGAACAACAATTGCACAAAAAGTACGGCCTTTTGCAAGCTTGAGGCACTCACAGGTTACTTCAAATACTGTCTTGCATCGGCCTTAGTACGGCCTGTGAGTTCAAGCCCTAAAAATAAACACCTATTAATCAGCTAATGGCCACATGAGTGGACCAGCTCTCTGACTACAGCAGAGACCTCAGTCTAACCTCATTCAATAGCTTGTCTTATGTCACCCAGGATGAGGCAGTTTGCAGCCAGGAATGCCTCTAAAAGAAGACAGTCAAAAGCTTAGCTAAATGTTTAAAATAACCTCCGTAACTCCTCTCCACACTGACAGATTGCTTTCAACTCGATGGAATCAAACCACAGCCCCAGTGGCCTTTGTGGGGCCAACCTTGAGGCCCGGAGTTTGTAAAGTAAAACTACACGTTCCGTTGAGGCTTCTCCCTTGTATTCTCAAAGAATACAAATTGGAGGAACCCCATGGAGTAGAAATGTGACTGTTTACATACACATACTCTGTCCCAAAGACTCCGGAAAGTTGAGCTCTCAGTATGGTTTTAAGGGGTTTTTTGTTCTTTTTTTTTTTTTTTTTTCTTTTTTGAATGGCAGTCTTTTTTTTTTTTTTTTTTTTCTATATGGAGTAGAAATGTGGGTGGAGGGGGAAAGATTTGTTTTAATGTATACTTTTCTTTAATGTGTTTACCCCCAAATAAGTGAGCTGTAGTAGATACGTTGGCCCCACAAAAGTAAATATTTAGCTCAGAAATTCCACACAGAAACATAGCCCAGGGTATTTGGGTTTCAAGAAAGAGGATCACCCTGGGGCAGAGGGCTGGTGTGCAGGCAACATGGGATTGGTAGGAATGGGCTCGTGTGTCATCCCCTCGGCCCTCAAAATGCCTTGGTCAGCTAGACAGTGGCCCTTGGCAGCGCCCCGGCCACCTGCCTTTTCCAGCTCTGTCTTCTGCCATGCCCACAGTCTTTGCTTTTTCTGACCTCTGTGCTGCTCCAAAAACCTCCATGATTTGTCTCGGCGCTCTGTCTGCCCGTGCCTGTCTCTCCACTGGAGGAATCTGCTCTTATTCATTGAGCCTCGATTTCAAGACCTACTCTGTAGGTCGCCTCATCTCTGCCCTGGACCTTCCCTGACTTTGTCTGGGCTACCACAGGACCCTCTGCACCATTCTCTGAGAACATTGGTCTCCTCCTCATACTACCTTTTAACCCCCTTGTCTCCCTGACTACTGAGAGCCCCCCTGGAAGACTGCGACTGTGTTCGTGTCCTCTCTGCATCCCTGGAACAGGGCATCCTTTTCAGGAAGGCAGAAGGTGATATCCTCTGTGTTCTGCAGTGAGGACAGAAAGGCTAGGAGTGCATGGGGACAGGAACACCGGACAGGGAGGTGGGAGAGGGTGTCTTCAGAGACACCGTGAGTTGCTCATGTGTGGTCTTAAACAAGTCACTTGATGTCTGAGAGCCTCTGTTTCCTCAACTGTCTAATCAAAATATCGCATTTTTGAGGATCACATATGTCCAATAATTTTGAAGTGTTCTGCCCACCATCAGCTGAAGATAGAACCAGAGTTCACTAACTCGTGTCCTGTCTGATAAAGCAGCTTCATCAACCACAAGAAGACAAAGGGACTGGCCACCCTTAGAAACTGGTACTTGCCCTCAGTTTCCTGAGGATCCATTGTGTGGTCCCCATCTGCTTGAAGGGCCAGCCTTGAAACCCCAGAAGGGTGTGTGTGTGTGTGTGTGTGTGTGTGTTAATTAGGGCAACTGCAAACAGCAACCATCATTTGTTTTCTAAGTCAGGAGTTTATCGTCTCTCCAGAGCCTTGCAATACTAGTTAATAAAGCTCAAGTTTGTTCCTTCCTGTTCTATCTTTTCATGAATAATAACACCACTTGTTACAAAGATGAACTATTAAGTCTGAAACTCTGCACAGTGCTCTTGTTCTCATAGGAAAAAGTTGAGGACCAAGTCCAAAGAAGCCTCAAGACCCTGCCCTGAAATTGGTGTGTGTACAGCCCCTGTTTGTCGTGTAACCTGAGGCCTAGCTGTGGAAATAGGCACAACAGTGTCATGTCATGGAGAACAGGAGCCCATATTTAAAGAAAGCTTGAGTCACTGATGTCACCTCGGTTTTCTGTAGAGTGTCTTTTGAAGTAGTCTCTCCTGGTCACATGATGCTGATCAGCCTTTCTTTTTAAGGGCAGGAATGACTGAAGTGACCTTTCCTGCTTTCTGACTCAGAGAAGCATCTAGCCTAGTTAAAAATGTAAGACGTCTGACTCTCGTTTACTCATGCTTCATTTTAAGCTTTCTCCCTGGCTCACATGGAGTAGAGTACTTCCTAGAGCTGCCTTGATGAGTACCTGAGTGATCCAGTTTTCTTTTTGTTACTGGGTTTATTTCCAGACCTCTAGATATAAATCTATCCATTCCTGGGTTGGGGAGGGGAGAACAAGGGTTGCAGAAATTTCTTTATTCTTCTATTAGGTAGCATTTTTGTAATGGGACAATAATGAACATACACAAATTCAAGTGTGGTAAAGCTTCATTCTCAAATCTGTCTTGACTCCAGGATACAAAGGCTATTCTGTCTGCTTCCTAGATAGACAACTAAGACCTCGAAAGTTCAAACTGGGAGGTGCATGAAGATCACCTTCCAGCTTCTGCATTTTATAGGACTTCTACATGAAGAGTCCTGTAGTAAAACATTTGTAGTGAAACTACACCTATAGGAGCTTAACTAGAGACTGGGATGGGAAGGGGTTTGGAATGATGTCATGTTTCTTAGGTATTTCTTCGTGGAGTGATGTTTTTAAGGATTTGAAAAAGCACGGAGGAGAGTCCCGAGCATGTACCACAGCATAGCATAGGTATTCAGAGGGAGCATGGCATGGGACAGATCTGGGCTGGCTTCTTGGCCACTTTGGTGCTTTATCTCCTTGTGTGAGGAGGTAGTCCCCTCTCTACATCTTTAGTTTCTCGTTCGTAAAATGTCGCTGTTAGTATTTCCTACATCATCAGTTAATTGCACATATTAAATGAAATGTGTATGAAGTGGTTAGTACAGCGTTTGGACACAAAGTATTCAAGTGTTAACACTCTTCATGGTCATTATTAACAGGTTAGCAGAGCCCTGTGATAGTTTTCTAACTATGAAAATAAAAGCACTAATGGTAGCTACACAAAGCTTTTGTTCTGCATGAGATAATGAAGGGGCACCTGCGTGGCTCAGTTGGTTAAGTGTCTGACTTCGGCTCAGGTCATGGTCTCACGGTTCGGCGGTTCAAGCCCCACGTCAGGCTCTGTGCTGATAGCTTGGAGCCTGGAGCCTGGTTTGGATTCTGTCTCTCCTCTCTGCTCCTACCCTGCTCACGCTCTGTCTCTCAAAAATAAACATTAAAGTCTTTTTTTACTTGTGTTTCTTTTTTCTTTTTCTTTCTTTCTTTTTTTTTAATGAGATAATGAAGGGGGCTCCTGGATGGTTCAGTCAGTTGAGCATCCGACTTCGGCTCAGGTCATGATCTCGTGGTTCAATGGTTGAGCCCCACATCAGGCTCACTGCTCTCAGCATGTCAGGGCAGAGCCGGCTTCAGATCCTCTGTCCCCCTCTCTCTTCGCCTCCCTTGCTTGTGCTCTCCCCAAAATAAAAAGTAAACAAGATAATGCAGACAAAGAGCTCAGAAGAATAGCTGGCACCTAGTGATGGTTAAGTAAGTGCTAGCCGCTGTTAGTCATACTTAACATCATAACCATAATCCTACCAGTGGTATTATTTTTACCTAAAGAAACAAGTCACATGGTCTGTTTCTCTTACCAATTAGAAAGATGGGGACTATGTCAGTCAAGTGGGCTTTGAACCTAGGTGACTTGAGTCAGAAATGGGGTTAACTACAGGGCATTACATTCACTAGAATGCCTTACTCTCGTTGTATCTAGAGGGGGACCAAACAGAACAATTACTCACAAAGCCCAGACCTGGACAGTGAGTCAAAACCCAAAGATCAAGTATTTTTCCACTGTGTGAACCCTCAACACAGCCCACACCTCGCCTGGGAGGGCCTGCCAGCCCTCTCCAGCACTGAGGTCTGTTTGCAGGTGACAGCTAGCTGAACTCCCCTGCTGTGTATATGTCTGCTCGTGGCCGTCCTGCCCACCTTACTGTCGTGTTGGTAACTGTCACCTGGAGCTGGCCCAGGATGCCTTTTCTCTCATCACTTGGAAACCTCCCTGGCTCAGAGCCTCATCTTATGGATCCATTAACTAAATAACACCTTTACATACAAAATCGGGTAAGATCTTTACAGGCTTAGATTTAAATTTTTGTAACTGTAGAGTTGACCTTCAAAACTCATTTTCATAATAAAATGAGAATGTGTGCTATATTATTCTCCTGAGCCCAACTTTCTATTTGTATTTTGCTGTTTCTTTTTTATTTAAAAAAATTTTTTTCAACGTTTTTTATTTATTTTTGGGACAGAGAGAGACAGAGCATGAACAGGGGAGGGGCAGAGAGAGAGGGAGACACAGAATCCGAAACAGGCTCCAGGCTCCGAGCCATCAGCCCAGAGCCTGACGCGGGGCTCGAACTCACGGACCGCGAGATCGTGACCTGGCTGAAGTCGGACACTTAACCGACTGCGCCACCCAGGCGCCCCGTATTTTGCTGTTTCACTGTACGTGGCCCCTTTGGTGCAGAGAAAGAGTATAAATAAATGAAAAGCCTCAAGCCCACATAGAGCCATCAGACTCTGATTTTCTTAAAGGGGCACTATTGAAAAAGGCATAAAGCTCATGTTGGAGAGTTGATGTGTTGTTGGAGAGTAGAGCGGTGAGGAACACACACGGGCTCCTGCTGAACTTGAGAAAGATACAGGCACCGCTGGATGGTGTTTGTGGTTCACTGAGTGCAAACCCATGTGTCATACACAAATACTGTGCACTTTAATAGTTGGATATCTCTTCACTCATCTTAAACACCTTAAGGTATTTGGAAAGGGAGGAAGAAGTAAAACAGATGAACCTGCTGAGATATGGCTGGGAACAGTAGCACTTGACTTTGAGTGACATTTTTACAACCTTATCTTCTAGATAAAAGCTACTGTAAACAAAAGCCTACCTAAATTGATTGTATTGAAAGGACTTGGGAGCCACCTGCGTGTAGCAATTGGCTCCTGAATGTTTAGTTTTTCTTCTCAGCGGCCAATTCCTACCCATCTCCCTTCGGTACTGCAAACACCAGTAGTGTCCCTTCCAGGGAGTAGGAATCATGTTTCCTGCCAGGTTTTAAACCACAGCATCCTCTCCCCCAGTAACAACCTGGAAAACAGACTCCTAATAGCAAAACCTCTGGGACTGGCTCTCCAGATTGGGCACTTTGGGCACAGTTTTAAGGCTCATCTTCTCACCTTTAAAAATTACTTTCTGGGGGTGCCTGGGTGGCTCAGTCGGTTAAGTGTCCGACTCTTGATGGTGACTCAGGTCATTCATGATCTCATAGTCCTGAGGTAGAGCCCCACATCGGGCTCCACATGTTGGGCATGGAGCCTGCTTAAGATTCCCTCCCTCTCTCTCTCCCTCTCAAAAAAAAAAAAAAAAAAAAAAAAGACTTCGGGGTGCCTGGGTGGCTAAGTCAGTTAAGTGTCTGACTCTTATTTTTGGCTCAGGTCATGATTTCATAGTTCATGGGTTGAGCCTCATGTTGGGCTCTGTGCTAACAGCACGGAACCTGCTTGGCGTTCTTTCATCCTCTCTCTGCCCCTCCCCTGCTCCCTCTGTCTTTCTCAAAAATACATAAAGCAAATATATTAGCTTCTCTGCATGGCCAAGAGTTAACATGCATTGAGGTGGGGGGGGGGGGGGTTGGAATCTTGTGCTACCACTCACAGCTTCTGTGACAGGAGCTCTGTAGGGATATTCATTGATGCGTTCATATATCTGCTCAGCCAGCATTTTTTGGCTGACTCCTGAGGGCTGCTGAAATACAAGCTGCCTCCATGGAGCTTATATTCTGGAAGTGTTTGATAACCACAAGGCCAGATGATCCATGTTTTATTTTCTGAGTACTGTTTTATGGTTTTCTATTACCTGGCCATTTTGGCTAATAACCTAGATGGTTCCAACTCCTAATTTAACCCTCTTTCCAGAATTGGCTTTTGTGGATCTATGAAACTGGGAAGTTTGCTTTTGAGGACTATGTTGGTTAGCCAAAGAGATTTTTTCTTATTGTGAAATATTTATTGTAAGAAAATTTTAACTACCCATTTAGAGCAAGTTGGGATTTGACATACCTGGAGCATTGTGTCACATTTGGTTAATGATAGATTTATAAGGCAACATGTATCAGCCTTAATCCTTTAGTTATTTGACTTTGCCAAGGATGAAAATTCCAATAATTTTTTATTTCAAGCAGACTTTTATATATCCAGAACCCATAAATCTTTCTGTGCCTTGAGATAAACATCTGACTAAACTCTGGGTTACCCGGTCATCTTTTGAGAACTGAGCCAAGGAAGAAGAGACCCCATTTTCCTTCTACCTAATAATAAAAGACTATGTGGCAATGCATATTTGGAGTAGGCAATATTTATGTAAGAAAACCTTCTTATATTTTATAACATTGCTAGTGTCTAATATTCAGACAGCTAGAAAGGAAAAGTTAAGAAATAACCTCAAAATTTGCCAGAGCAAGTCTGTGGTAGGCTAACTAGTGAACCCCAAAGATGGACTATGGCACTGCCAGCCAAGGCTTTACCAGTAAGGCAATCACTATCCATTATGGTCATCATATCAATTATACATTCTCTGGCATCAAACACTAAATCAGCTGAAATGATGGGTTTGCCTTTGGCATGTTTCCCTGGGGAAATAACTGAGAAAACGTAATAACTCACACAACCAATTTTGTAAAGTACCCCAACTTTTGGAGGAAGGCTGGGGTATAAATTCTAGGTGGATAGATATAATTTGCACCCAAGGTCCCCCTGAAGTGTTTCCTCACTTGAAGTCAAAGTCCAAGTAGACTGGACCTTGGGTCCTTTGTGACTTTAGGGTGTAGGCATTTGATATCTCTTCCCGTTTGAAGATGCCTACTCCATATGTCCTCAATTGAAACAAAAACCAGAGCTATCAGAGTTAAGTTTTATCGTACAATTTCACAATGAAGTAATCTCCGTATGTGTCTGACTCCATCATCCCATTAAGTCTCTCTCTGGCCCCTCATCCCACTCTCCTTTCTCTCCTCAAAAGGTGAATCTATAATGGAGAAAACTAAAAGGGCCATTAGAGGAATAAATACAACTTAGCTGAGAACTCTCCTTGTCTGGGAAGACTTCTAGAATAACACATTGTAATTCTTTTGCTGTGGACCTTTTAGCATGTCTTGTATTCACTTGATAACTTCTGTTTTTTACTTAAAATGTGAATAGCTTTTGTTCCTACATTATTAAAACCTGAGTTGTTGTGGGGCGCCTGGGTGGCTCAGTCGGTTAAGCGTCCGACTTCGGCTCAGGTCATGATCTCGCAGTCCGTGAGTTCGAGCCCCGCGTCGGGCTCTGTGCTGACAGCTCGGAGCCTGGAGCCTGCTTCAGATTCTGTGTCTCCCTCTCTCTGACCCTCCCCCATTCATGCTCTGTCTCTCTCTGTCTCAAAAATGAACAAAGGTTAAAAAAAAAAAAAAAAAAAAAAAAAAAACCTGAGTTGTTGTAAGCAATTCAAGGAGAAGAGTCTTCTGTGACTTGTGATCTATGCAGGATAAGTTCACCAGCTTGTGAAGCTATAGTTGTTTTTTTCCTTTGAGTTGCAAAATGTTACTAAACCCTTTTAAGGGAAAATCGCTAAGTCCACTGACCTCATGCATCACAGGCAACTTACATAGGACATAGGTTTGTTTTTTAAGTTTTAAAAATACTCGCATGCAAAAGAAACGGTTTCCAGAATCCTTGTGCCCAATAATTGTGTAATGACAGAAAATGTGGGTTAAACTCTTAAAATTGTTACCTTCAGAAGGCATTTTGGGTAAAGATTATGAGATCATTCATATATCCATACCTAACTATGCCCAGGTTGCGTTTTTGGTCCCTTTTATTTTCTATTTGCAAAGTTCATCAGCTCCCGTTTCATAGACAAAAGAACTGGAGCACAGGGGTCATGCACTGAGCCAGGTACAGAGTTGCAGAATTGGTCATGACCTCATAAACTGTCCTATACTGCTATGAAGCCACAGACACAAGCTTGCATGCAGATCAGTGTGTGTGTGTGCGCGTGTGTGCATGTGCACACATTCTTAATAGGTAAAATGTAGAGGAGCTAACCCACCACTGCCAGGTAAAAGCATGTCTCCAAGACAACATATTAAAGACAGCAGATTAAAAACAAAATAGCTTCTGCTATTGTATTCTATTCCACTCATCTCTGCTTTACTCTTGTAAGAATTTACAATAGGCTAGAGAAACTGGAAGTGTGGCATCTAAGTGTATCCAACACAGGGCAAAGTGGAGTGGAAATTAAGCACTTTTCCAGGCAATTTAATGTGGACATGAAAATGCCAAGTTACATAAACATCAAGGAGAATTTCAGGTGCCTGTGGTTGGATATTTATATACATCTTAAATTTTTGTCAAAATGTATTTTCTGTTTATTTTCTATGTGGCATAAAGGCCTGAAGTGAATCAGTATTTATATTTTTGCCTTTCTATTGTCAAAATTCTAGTGAGTTGATGTTACAAAGAGATAAAGTTGCAATTGTAGTAACCAGGATCTAGGAATTGAATGAGAACATTCCTAACTAGGGTTCTCTTCCTTTGTTCATTTCATTTTACAAACACAGACCTTCCAGGCAAATAAAAAAAAAAAAGTAAATGAAACAACCAAGTTAGATTTTTATTTCATCTCTAGAAACTACAGAAAGTGTATTTGCATCGTATATTAAATTGACCATAGTGCCAGAACCTTAGGATACTATACTACATGATCACTAATCTATTATTATTGTACACATATTTACACATAGGCATAAATACATACTTTGCATATAAACATGTGCAAGCATATTTCACTTGGACTGAAAAGTTATTTACAACTCTGTCTGGAGATACATACAACAGTGATTAACAAGTGCATAACCAATCTACAACACGCAGATTAAAACTAAATAAACAGTGGAAGAGTTTATTTTAAAACAGTTACAAGATGTTTTATATTTCTCCGCTGTCCTGAGCTGCATGTTTGAGAATTCATCCTTCATAAAAACCACATGCAAGTCTTTTTGATGGTGAAACAATTGACTTCCAACAGCCACATGCCTGCACACATCCTCAGAATATCTCCCAGAGCCCACACAGCAACTCGAAAGGAGAAAAACTGTGTGTGTATACACATAGTATACATGTGTAATATATATGCATGCAATATATGTATGCACACTATATATACACGTGTGTGTGTGTGTATAATTTCACATACACTGTGCTATTCTTTTTGGAGAAGGGTTTTTTGTGAATTGAAGGAAAAGATTTGGGTGGGAAGCAAAGATTTCAAGCAATAAAATTGTTTTGTTTTTATTACTGAAGACTCATGAACAAGAAACATGAGTAACTCATCAAATCATTACACAGTCCTGTTATCTTTCAATTAAAACTTGTGTCTATCCAGATTTGTAGTGTTAGAACCCTAGTGCATCAAGAATTCTTCTTTTGTTTTCTAATGTTTATTTTTCAGAGAGAGAGAAAGAGAGACAGACACAGGGTACGACCAGGGGGAGGGGCAGAGAGAGAGGGAGACAAAGAATCCAAAGCAGGCTCCAGGCTCCGAGCTGTCAGCACAGAACCTGACGTGAGGTTCGAACTACTGACCGCGAGATTATGACCTGAGCTAAATAAAGTTGGATGCTTAACCAACTGAGCCACCCAGGCACCCCAAGAATCCTTTTTTATGTAATCATGGTGATTCAGCTCATTAAGAGGAGTATTAGATCAATCTCACGAGTTTGCCTTATTCTGTGTCCCAGGCAGATTTTGTGATCATATATGAATTCCACGACCCTTGCCTTTTACACTGTATTGCCAAAAGACATAAAAAGCCTCTGATTCGACTGTTAAAAACTGAGAATAAACTGAGGGTTGATGGGGGGTGGGAGGGAGGGCAGGGTGGGTGATGGGTATTGAGGGCACCTTTTGGGATGAGCACTGGGTGTTGTATGGAAACCAATTTGACAGTAAATTTCATATATTAAAAAAAAAATAAATTAAAAAAAAAGCCTCTGATTCTTTAAAAAAAAATGTAGTGATTTTTCTCATAGAGCTGAAGACAAACACAGATGAGCCAAGTTAGTGCCACAATCATAAGCTACGTGTCTATACTAGAGGTATTTTAGAAGCAAAGATGGGCCTTTGGGGTTCACTGCATCAACCCTGCTTAGCAAGTCTGAACCTTCTTTTCTGGGAAGACAAATCTCCACCTGATATGCTCACTTAGACCCGTTGCTTCCCTCAGTTTTCCTCGTAACTTATTCCAGCTGTTTATTTCCATTTACATGAACAGGCTGCGGCAGTGTTCTGGATTTACTCCTCTTTGCTCATGTTTAGATTCTGCCCCATAACTTCTGAATCCCCTCACGGGAGGGAAACATTTCTCTTCTCCGAACTTTATGCAGCGATTTGGTAATTTCCGTTCCCCAGTTTACTTTACTGATTGTCAGATGCTTTAAATATGCTCCCTCAAAAGTAATCATTTTAATTTCTTTACCTGAATTATAAGCTGCTTTTCCATATACTTCCCAAACACGGTGACACTTAAATCGAAATGAGTAGCTGGATAAACTTCTTAGTGTGAAACTATTGACTTCACACTTGAAGAATTATTCCTTGTAGACAGGTGAATCTCAACTCATATACTGGGCTTTTGATTAGTCGCCTGCCTTCCAGGGCCCTGCTCGTCTTTTGCAGGTGTTGTAAATACTTCTCAAAGTTGAATGACTATTGAAATGGGTGTATAAAGACAAGGGTAGTGGTTACAAGCACAAGCCTTACAGCCAGACTGCTGAAGTTCAAAGCCTCCTTTTTGTGCCTCTTAGTTTTCCTCTGTAGAATGGGGACAATCCCAGGTTGCTTGGGAATATCAAATTAATCTGTATGCATAAAAGGGCTTACAACACTGTCGGGTGCTTAACAAGTGCCATAAATGTTTGTTACCTCTTTGGTGTTGGTTATTGGAATCAGATCGTTTTATATTTGTATTTTTTTAAGATTTGATTTTTGAGTAATTTCTACACCCAATGTGGGGCTCGAACTTAAAACCCTGACATCAAGTGTTGCATGCTCTACCTACTGAGCCAGACAGGAGCCCCTTTATATATGTATTTAGACAATACCTTTGTAGACGTAATGTCTGGTCAAGGGCGCTCTCGAATCTGTAGAGACCTAGAAGCTACAAAGGCTTCAGGAAACCAACCAGGGAGTTACTTATTGGAGCCAACTTAAGCAAAACGGTATCTAGGTATCTCTGAATTTCTGCATCTACCTTTGATTTCAGCACTCTCTGAAGAAACGTAAAGAGGTCCGACAATAGACACTTGATCTTCTTCCCTTTTCTCCACAAGTAAAGATACCATCCAAGAAATGCCTGCTTTATAAACAATAGTGTAAGGATATGGAAAGGAAAGCGGGTGTATTTTTTCATAGCTAAGAAAGGGTAAGCAAGTCCTTGCTGAATGTGAGCCCAAATCTTCTGTCCATACCTCTGAGTTTCTCACAGAGAAAATCGTGCAGCGAAAAACATGATTTGTAACTCATGTTCTGTCCAACATCTGTACTCTGCCATCCTAGGTGACTGAGAATAGCTAAATTCACTCACTGCACTACCATTTGTAAAACATTCTTGGTGGTTGTCTTTTAAAAATCTATTACAGATTGCCCTGCTCTTAATGTAACAAAACCTAACCACTGATTTATCCTGGACTGTCCTCAGCCCCCGTAATTGACAAAGTTTATTGACCCCAGCACCAAACAGCATTAGATTGCCACAACTGGAGGTTTTTAGATGTCTCTTCTCTAGTTGTCAGCAGTCACTCACCTTGACTGGCAAGTATTCTACCTGTAACCAGCCTCTCACACCCTATCTCTGTCCCTCATGTTTGCAGCTTCAGAAGCCCAATAACCAACCAACACCAAAACCATGCACTGGTGGGCACCTGGTGGTTCAGTCCATTAAGCGCTCGACTCTTGATTTAGGGTCAGGTCATGATCTTGCAGTTGGTGAGATCGAGCTCCTCATCGGTCTCTGGGCTGACAGCATGGAGCCTGCTTAAGGTTCTCTTGTCACCCTCTCTCTCTTCCCCTCCCCAGCTCACACACATTTCCCTCCCTCTCTCCCTCCCTCTCTCCCTCCCTCTCTCCCTCCCTCTCTCCCTCCCTCTCTCCCTCCCTCTCTCCCTCCCTCTCTCCCTCCCTCCCTCTCTCCCTCCCTCCCTCCCTCTCTCCCTCCCTCCCTCTCTCCCTCCCTCCCTCCCTCCCTTTCTCTAACTCAAGGGGAAAAAACCACAGCACTGGAGAAAATGTCCAGAATTCTTCATTTTATATATGATTTCTATACATCCTTGGGTAACCCCAGTGTCCTAGATAAATAACAGGCAGAGGTATTGGTATAGTCTAAGTTAGGAGCCAAGAAGTTCCATTAGTATAAAAGTGCAGATCTGCTTGATAAGTTACTAGCCTTGGAGTGCCTGCTGACAGCATAGAGTCTGCTTGAGATTCACTCTCTTCTTCTCTCTCTGCCCCTCCCCACCTTGTGCTCTCTCTCTCTCTAAATAAACATTTTTAAAAAACTGACCAGTCTTGATGAAGAGGTGCTACTTGTTGATAATCTCATTCAGTAATGCCTTCTGCTGTAGATTCTGGGTTAAAGTGTAACTAGTATAAAAAGCCACCAGGACTTTCCATACTGCATATGTGAAGAAGGGTATTTGACTAGTCCGGTGTGTGTGTGTATTGCTGTATAGCAAACTACCCCCAAACTAAAGGAGTTAACATACGTTTGTTACCTCACTCTCCCTGTGATTGAAGAATATGGGCATAGTTTAGCTGGGTTTTCTTATTCCCTGCCTCTCACAGGCTGTATTCAAGACATTGGCCCAGGGAGTGTGGTCTCATCTGAAGGTTTACCGAAAGGTACACTCCCAAACTCGCTCAGTGGTTGTTGGCAGGATTCAGCTCCTCAGGAACTGTTGTCCCTTCCTCTCAGACTCTTGGCCACAGGCCACCCTCCATTCCCTGCTACGTGGGCCTCTCCCAAATGATGGTTTGTTTCATCAAAGTATGCAAGTTGAGAAGGCAAGAGAGTGTCTTGTAGCAAAGATGGATGTCAGTCTCTTGTAACCTAATCACAAGTGAATTCTTATCACTTTTGCTACATTGTTTTGTTAAAGGCAAATCCCTAGTTCCAGCCAACATTCAAGGGGGAGAGGGGATTATACAAGGGCGTGATCCCCAGAGGCATGAATCACTGAGGTCACCTTAGATGTTGGTTGGCCACAATACCTTTCTGCATCTCTTAGCTACAGCTCAGAACTCCAGCACTACCCCTCCTGTGGGTCTTTTTTCATTCCTGTTGTTGACACATTTGGTTTGATGCTGCTTTTGGGTGCCTCTCTTCCTACAGATAGAGACTGCCCTCTGTTGAGTGAGTTCTAAATGGGACCCGATGCAATACGTAAATGACATTCCTTCTAGCTCACTTTTTACTGTGAAGAGGAACCTTATGTGCATGGACAGGTTACTTACAAACATCTTTGTATTTTCAGACATCTTTAATATGCTTAGTATTTTCAGACATCTTTTAATATGCCTTAGAATTACCCATTTAATAGACTCCCCTTTTATATGCTTTTTACCTGTATGTAATATACCCACCTATAGAAAATATAACCAATTAAAACAGTGTCCCCCAATCTTGCCAAATTTGAAAATACTTGAAACAATTATTTCTATCCTCCATGTGATTATAGCTGTGCTTCCAGATTCCATCTACTTAGACAACACATAATGACTGAAAGCTGTGAACTCTATTTTTTGTGCATTTTTTAAAATTGTTGGTTGCAAATATAATGTATTGTCAAGTTAGCTAACATACAGTGTCTACAGTGTGTTCTTGTCTTTGGGCGTAGATTCCCATGATTCATAGCTTACATACAACTTCCAGTGTTCATCCCAACAAGTGCCCTCCTCAGTGCCTGTCACCAATATTGCCCTCCCCCTTCGGCCTCCCCCCATCAACCCTCAGTTTGTTCTCTGTATTTAAGAATCTCGTACGGTTTGCCTCCCTCTCTGTTTGAAACTATATTTTTCCCCTTCCCTTTCCCCATGGTCTTCTGTTGACTTTCTCAAGTTCCACATATGAATGAAATATTCTATGTGCATTTAAAAAATAAGACCTGTTTATTTTTTCTGTCTGAGGATAGTGCTCGAGGTGCATAACAGGTCTATTACAATCTTGAGTTTCTGGCCCAAGTTTGAGAACCTCTGAGTGAGATCTCTGGGCTGAGGTCAAGAACTCAAATGTCCATGGGGACAAGCGGACAACAAAATGAACAGAGTAGGCAGGACATAAGAAATGGGCTTCTTCCATTCCTTAAAAAGAATTTTTTTAATGTTAGAGAAGTGGAGTGTGAGTCGGGGAGGGGCAGAGAGAGTGAGACACAGAATCTGAAGCAGGCTCCACCCTCCACGCTGTCAGCACAGAGCCTCATGCGGGGTTCGAACTCATCAACACCGAGATCATGACCTGAGCTGAAGTCTGACACTCAACCGATGGAGCCACCCAGATGCCCCCTTCCAATTCTTTATTGAAACATGAGGTTATCTTTTGCTTTGCCAAATTTGATAGGAGTAGGGAGAAATGGATCTCTACAATTAAAGTCTACAGAACAAGCACGATGATAAATGGCACCTGATGTGGAGCCTTAACATCAGGGACTAACAGAGAATGGGGAGGACTGAAGCAAACCTGAAACAGGTCTTGTCAAAAGGGGGCAACTGTTACTTAGCTCCAGCTGATTGTTGCCAGATCAACTAATTGCCCAAAAGATGCTGAGTATTCAGGATTTTGTATTAAAAAACTCATGTGTTGGCTCTATTTTTTTCAATAGATAGAAGTTCAGCTTCAATTTAGTAGATCCAGTCACAGAACTGTCACTCATTTGTAAGGCAGCTCACTCCATGTTGTCAAAAGCTACATCTGTAGGAAACTTTTTATTCAGGTTGAATCAATATACAATTCTTGGTAAATTTCAGACATTGACCCTAAGTCTGTGCTCAAGAGCTACAGCGTGAATCTCATCGCTTCTTCCCAGGAGTGCTCTAAAAATCAGAGGCTAGTGAATGAGCATGTTATCTCACCCTACATGCTTATTTCTACATCACAAATACTCGGTTATTCTAACAGTTCCTCAGGTATCGTAGAGTTCTCCTCTGGAGCAATTCCAGACCAGAGATACTCGTCTTAAAACATGACACCAACCCTGCAAAATGCTCTAGGCATGGTCTAACCAGTACAAAGGGCATTTCTGCTCTTTTTCTGGTTAAAGTCTATCATACAGGGTGACATCCAGTTAGATCACTACTTCATAGTGAGACAGTCACAGACCGTGCAACCAGACTGCCTTGGGCTCCAAAACAGGTTCCCCCACTTTTTAGCTAGGAGACCTTCGGCAAACTAGCTAATTTCTCAGTGCTTCAGGTTCTCCATTTGCAGAATGGGGACATTAATTGCACCTGCCTCATCAAGTTGCCCTGAGAATTAAATGGGTAGATCTGCGGAAAGCGCTTAGAATAGCACATAGCAAGTGCTCTGAAAGTGATGATAATTAAAGTTGTTACTGTTACTATCATCCCCATGATCCCAAAATAGACCATCTATGAGCTCATCTTGGTTACTAATAAAAACACCAAGCCATGGTAGCAGCTGAGTCCTGCCAGCATGCCTCTCTGGAAACTGCCACTGGTTGGGCAACTGGCACAAAGCTGTCTGATCCTATTATGAACTTGGTGTTCTCCATCGTGTCCTTGAGCAGGACTGTAAGGCACCAGGAACCGTGCTAGGCCTGGATAACACACGGATAAAGAAAATAGGGTCTTTTTCCCTCAGCAGGGTCACCATATAGCAGAGACAAGTGGCGAAATAGATAATGCCTGGGAGACACCTATGCACAAAAACCACCAAAGCGTCCCCAGCTTTCACTCCACAGTCTCTTGTTGAATTTCTCTAAATACTCTGCAATAAAAGGGAACCAGAGAAATGCATTTCAAATGGATTTGTAAGGTTGTTACTTACGAGGAACTTCATCTTTCATACGTACTCTTGAGGTCTGTCCTGGGACTTTGACCTCCCATTTGTGTCAGGAGGTGGTGTTTTTGCGAGTGTGGCAGTATTTTACTTGCAAACAAAATTACTTGTGTAAAAGTCACTTGAGTTCTCAGTCTCTGCTCCAGGAGAGTTCTTAAAATCCATTTGGATGGAGGGGCACCTGGGTGGCTCAGTCGGTTAAGCGTCCAACTTCAGCTCAGGTCAGGATCTCGAGGTCCGTGAGTTGGAGCCCCGCGTCAGGCTCTGGGCTGATGGCTCAGAGCCTGGAGCCTGCTTCCGATTCTGTGTCTCCCTCTCTCTCTGCCCCTCCCCCGTTCATGCTCTGTCTCTCTCTGTCTCAAAAATAAATGTTAAAAAAAAAAAATCCATTTGGGTGGAGTCTTTGATCTTGTTACTGGACCATGAGTACAGTAAACTGAAAATTAGAGTCCACCTTGAAATGTGTTTACAGAGTCAACTCAGATACCCATATACACCCCATTCCAGAGTGTCTCCTCCGGCTGGTGGGGAGGGCTGCCATCGCAGTAGCTAGACCAGCCCTCTACTGTGCACATTCCCTCAGACCCAGAGACTGTTTTCTTTTAAATGCCATTAACAGTCTCTTTGATTTTTATTGGTCACAAAGGTTATGTTTGCCTTTGCAGTGATCTCATTCTTGTCTAGTAGTGCCCCAATAAATGGGAACAGGCATCAAAGAGATGAAATCATTCAACCCAAGAGCATGTACTTGACCTACATAAAAAATGTCCTAGGTCCTGTTTTCTCCCCGGTTTACACCTTGGATTGGAAATGCTAGACTTGGATTGCTTGGTTTTTCAAATTATCAACCAAAATGTTCCCTTCTGTTGGTTCAGATAACCAAGGAAAATTGACTCTATAAGTTGCTTAATGTGGTCAGCCTCTTCATAAACAGATAGGTTGCTAGAAGGTTCTCTTGCCAGCATTTGATAATCTCTGGATCCTGAATTATTGGAGAAAGAAATACACTAAAGTAGGTATCGGGAACAAGGCCAAATCGTGCTCTGTCATTCAGTGTCCAAATTTGTCACCCAATAAGTTCCTGTTTTTTCATTCAAAGAACACCTAACTGGACAGCCTTTACCTGCCAATTGCCACTTAGAAAGAGAAGTTGTGTTGCTTTGTTTTTAATTGAGCACACGTTATCAGAACTTGAGCCACATGAGAGGGCTAATAGTGCCTAAGTTAACATAATTCCATCCAAAAGCTAAGAAACAAAGACTCAGACAGCAGACTCCTCTGAAGTGTCACTATTCACATATTCTGAAAGGAATTTCTAGATCAGTGATAATACCTTCAGGGAGTCCTAGTAGTGAACCACTACAGCGAAATGTTGAGATTCACAGTCTTGGAATACCTTTTCCAGTTGCAGATTTCTTCTGTTGCCTCAAAAGAGAAACAAGTCCATTTTCTTGGGCATTGAGGTGTTCCCCAGCCTGGCTTTTCTGCCCGGAAAATGCCATTTTCGTAAAGAGCTGTCATGCTTCGTGTCCTTTGGCGTATGATTTAGCTGTTCAGGGAAAGTGTAGGCTGCTCTTGCTCTCTCAGTGCTTGGTGGTATGTGTTTTTGTTTTATTAAATCTTTAAAACACTGAGCTTGTTGTTTATGACCTCCATATATTCTTTTGTTCTTTTCCATGACTGGTTAGATCACATTTTTTTTTTCTCCCTTTGTAAAAATATTAGTGCCTTTCTAAAGAACATCATGGTCTCCTGAATGGCTGCATAAGACAGCGGAGGAATGTGTTGAGCTCAGTGTTAGGTCTGTAGAGCCCTGTGACCCAGGGCTGCTTCACTGATAGGAAATTTCGAGGCTTTGCAGACAGAAAATTGTAGATCTTCCTGCCCTTGCCAGACTTGTTGTGACAAATCCGAGATCTTTTGATAGTAACCAGAGCTTTTTGTAAGATAGAGATACCAAATGGTATATGTTCCAGTTGCAAACAATTGTTAATACAAGTTGCTAAGAAACCCCCCAGTTAACTGGAAGTAAGGTCTCAGCAAGCCTCTCTGAAGCCAGCCCCCAATGGCAGGTAAATACCATCGAGTCTAGTGCTCCAAGGCCGCCCCACTGTACACAGCTCCTATGTCCCCTGGAGCCGCTTATCAGTAGATGAGTTGCCATTCTGCCCAAAAGGTTCAATTAACCTTGCATACAACTTGGCTACCGTTCTGTGACACCCAACTGAACTTGTTCCTGTGCATATAGTATCTTGCAGCCCATCTTGGGCTATTAGTTTTGGCAAGTACACTACAGCATATAATAAATCACGGAAGGAAAAAAGCTCTTTGGCCTAACGTGGCTCAGCCTGCTGTAATGTCAGAATACAGAAAGCAGTTCTGTTTTTAGACATCCTTTTACTAACCCAACATTCATAATTTATGATTTCACTGTAAAATTCCTGCAACATGACACCAAAAGTAGTGCTGCCCTTTAATTAAGTACTCGGTAGAAAAAAAAAAAAGGTGAAACTGATGGGCAAAACATGTCTGTGTACACAGTGATTGATCGTGATTACATCTTTATGAACCCAGCCTAAAGGTCTCAACTTCCTGATGGGTGAAGTCTTCTACAGGGTTACTTCCTGAGTCTGCAACTAACAAAAATTGGAGATAATTTGGAGGCACAACTTAGAAAGATTGAGGATTTAAGCCAGCATCTGTCTATACTTCATGGTCTACATGACATGATCCATCATCTTCATAAGAACCTATGACCAAATTTCACGCCGTGCTCATATTTAGAGACTGTATGCAGACACGAAGGGTCAGGGATAACGTCTCTCTGAGGGATCCCAGTGGTCATCTGGATTTTTGTTTGCTTTTTAAGGAGTTGAGAGAGGAGATGACCAAAGGGACCTCTGGCCCCAATGGTATGTGCATAGAGCATTCTAGCCAGAAGAGGACCTTGACCTATTCTACTTGTACGTTATTCCTTTTGTTTTCCCCTTGGTTGAAAGTAGGTTAGGAGATAAGGTAACATTAGGAGATAAAATCCCAAGTGTGGTGCTCCCCAACAGTAATTCGTCGCTGTTAAGAGTCTAGTTTTATCCTTCCTCAGTTAGGTACTCAAGTCAACCCAAGTTGATATCACCTTACTGAAAAGTGATGAGGGTCGTGCATGTATATGCAATACTTCAGGTTCCTCGAAAGGTAATAACTCTGAGATTGTAGTAGTACTTGTATTAAAGTAAGCCTGCTGCTTGCTAGAAGTTCCACCCTCAGCCACAATCGTAGCAACCAAAACAAAAACTTTGTGAAATGATGCCCCTTAATCATCATCGCAATGCTTCAGAGATGACCATTCTCGAGAATTCTGTTGATCCAACACACATGTTATTTTTTCATGTTTTTGCAGATTTGGGCCGGGCTTAGTCATCTATTGGTACGGCTTTATCCAGGAACTGGACTGTAACCGGGAAAGGGGCATCCTGCTCAAAGCCTGTTTCCCCACGGACATTGTCACCTTATGCCATAGCCTAGCTTGACCCCGATGGTCCTGGAAGAGAAGCCGGGAGGAAAAGGTGAATCCGGAAGCAATTTTACTTTCCTGCAATGTAAACTCCTGGCACCATCTGCCCTGAACTTGAGCTGAACTCGGGCTGCCCGTGGCCACGCCACTACCTCTTTAGACAAACATATCAAGAGTTTCTGTTTTCCTTCATCCCTTGCTGATGTGAACAGCCAAGAACTACAGACACAACCCACTCATTATCAGCATTTCTGTCTCTGTCAAACAGTTAGTTTATAGATAGTCATAATCTTTCTTCCTTCCGGATGGTTTCTGCTCATACTGAACAAAAGAAGAAATGTGGAGACTTGAAAGGTGTGATTTTTCAATTCTCCTCCCAGTTCCCGAACCACCCCCTTATTTTTTTTCTAAGCCTCTATTCATTCTTTCTCCCTCCCCACCTCCCTCCGATGTCTTCACATACTCTCACAGGTCCCCAGTGTTAAATTACCATCACAGAATAATCTAGCACAATCATAGCAGATTGGAAGACATGGAGGCTGAAACTAGATTTTTTTCTCTCACCTGCCAGGCTCCAGTAGACCTCGACCGTAGCCTCTGCTTGTTTTGTCCAGTCTTTACAGTTTCCTGACTTCCCTGGCATTGAGCCACGCTGAAAAAATATACTTGATGAGAATTTCCTCTTTTGATGATACTTATTTGAACACCAAAGATTTTCCATTTATCTCATGTAAAAGTATTGGTTACATTGTGTCTGGAAACCACACTCCTTTGGACTGGGGGCAAAAGGGAGACCATTGAAGCATGGTGCCAGCCTGGGCAATAGTTTATTTTTAGACACGGCTACTTGTCACTATGAATGGTAGTATTTTTATGCGTACAATTTTTTAAAAGCACATTCTGTGCGCGGCTTTGTATCTGCATTTTATATGACATAATAATTACATAACAATCAGATAATTTAGGCATTAGAAATGTTCAGCTTTGAACGAATTAAGTGTACCAGCAATAAGCCTAGAGTGTTTTCCAAATAAGCAAAATAAAAGGGATTTTGTATTTGTTTGCTTTTATCTACTCAGTTTTTACACGGCTAACCAAATTGCGATTTAAAGCAAAACATCAATAAATTCATTATAAACCTATCGGGAGGTTAAAAACTTATCTATACCCGAAAATGTACTTATAAAAGACGTCCCCATGTTGAAAATATCTTTTATAATATTGAACAGATGAAATTGGGAAATATTAACAAAAATAGAACTTCTGCAACCACCTCTAAGTTATATACATGGCTGGCTTCTTTCAAAAGACAAAATCCACCATTTGCGCCCTGTTAATTTTGTACCTAAGAAGGTTTGCAAATGAGTCTGCCAGCTGCCTTTCCTTTTGAGAGACACAAACACATCCGGCCCAGACGTGTGGATTTTAACTCTGTAGTGGGTTGCATTCCACAAAAAAGGAGGAAAATGAAATGGGAAGGAGGTCTCTCTGGCAGACTTGTGTGTCAGCGTAAAATTATCACGCAGGTTTTGGGAGTGAAATAGAATCATCTGAAACTATTGCTGTCTTTGCACACATGCGTGCACACACACATGCACACACTTAAACACTGTTGTTAAGAAACAGTTTTCGTGGCATGCTCTAAACTGCTTTTTTCTTCTTTAGGAACGAATTACATTTCATCTGCACAGATGTTGAAAAGCCTGTTAAACCCTTGTCAAGGATTTGTTGGTTTTGCATTAAACAAATTTATGATGAGGGCGCACAAATAAATTTAAAAAAATAGAAGAGGTGCTTGCATTTCGTATTCCTGCTTATACCTGGTGCCCTGACATAATGTGTTATAAGAAGGTACTGGTATGCTCTGGCAACGGCACCACCTCCTGTTGATGAACAAGGTCTTAAAATGTGGCCCTTCAACATGGGAACAAGACCAGTAAGCCATACATAGGATGATAAAGTTCTCAAGTTTCCAAACTAAGTTTCTTCCCACCTGAAACGAATGTGATTATTCTGTCTACCACTCTTCAGCTGGAAGGGTATAGGGAGACAAGAGTAGTGTTCCCAAATAGGAAACTCCAAGCCTCCTTGTTCTTTTTCCTTTTATGGTAGAAATCTTTATCTGTGTTAAACTGGTATGTGTTGTTTACTTGTTTGTTTTTTTAGTTAAGACAATAAAAACGGCCCTGGAAAGTAGACAGGATGCTTTTTGTTGTTGTCGTCGTCATTAGAACATTAACATTAAAGCCAAATCTTGTTTGATGGAGCATTCTGCAAACTGCAGTAATGAATTATGCCAACGCAGAAAAAAGCAGGAGTGTGCGGACAATGTAAAACGAAATGATGTTCTCTCCGGTGGTTAGAGACTTGCCAGGCATCTGCTGTCACAAAGACCCCATGTGAAGTGTGGCAAGGGATCAGCTCCGTGCAAAGCTGACCTAGCACGGATAACTTAAGGTGACTTCATAGGCTCCTTTCTACCCTTACCGCCCCCCCCCCCCAAAAAAAGTGAGATTTTTTTTTTCTTTCATCTGCCTTCTAGTGAGGTGTATGTCAGCTCTTCTCAACACTCCTAAAGGGAAAACCTTCGGGGTCCAAAGCAGAAAGCTGGATCTCCAGGGGAAACAATTTTCTTTTAACTATAGGTGTATGTACCTGATCATTATCAGCAAGGCTTAGTTCCATCCTGGAAAGGATGATAAATGGTTGGTCTTTGGGGGGTGCATTAACTCAGGCCGGGAGGGGATTGCTTAGAGCCCTGGATGAGGTCATTCACTTAAATGGTCCCTGGTGGGCCACGCTAATTAGCACACGGCACCCAAGTGAACGGTTCATCCACTCGCCTCTCCCTGAGAGCTCCACGTGCTGTTGCTTGGCCCTGTGGAACCGAGATACCTTAGGTGTCTGCTCTTTTTAACATGCAACCCGCTACAGACCTAGTGTTTCGACTGATTTAAATGCTTAGTGTCTTCATAGGCTGCTTCTCTTTACCCACCTCCTCCCTCTCCTTTTTCCCCTTCACTAACCTTAGCCAATTTCCTTCCATGTGGACATGTATTCTGTGCTTTCTCACTACATTTTCTCCTTTTTCTCTCGGGAAAACCATCCCCGGACCAAAATGCATTTCATCTAACTCCTGATGCAGAGGTCTTCGGGGTGGGGGTTAGCAGGTAGCTGGTACACCTTTGAAGACTCCTAAAACTTCTCAGATAAGATCTTACAGGGTCAAACAGGATGTGAGGTTTAGGCTGTCAGGACATGTGGCAAATGGAGCTGAAAGAACCTGTGAGGTTTACAGCTACTTTCGGCCTGAGTGGTGGTGATGGTATTCTGTCTGTGGATGAAACTGAAAGAAATGGGAAAATACCTATATGATTTCACTAGAGAAACGCTCCTAGCTTGTTCATCTTTGGGAGTGGCTGGCCATTTTCCATGTGATCTGCTGGGAGCAAGTCTTCTCAGAGTAGAAATACTTTGTGGCAGGGATAGGAGAAGAAAATCTCAAAATTGGGGACATTGTTTCCCCCCCCCCCAAGTTTTTATTTTTGTTATTTTGAGAGAGAGATAGCAAGCAAGGGAAGGGCAGAGAGAGGGGGAGACAAATCCCAAGCAGGCTCTGCACTGTCCGTGCAGAGCCTGTGTAGGGCTCAAGCCCACAAACCGCGAGATCATGACATGAGCCCAAATCAAGAGGCGCTTAACTGACTGAGCCACCCAGGTGCCCCGGGACATTCTTGATGAGGGTAAAGGAGCAAAGTTAGCTTAACGAGAGAGGAAACCGAAAGGCAAACAATGACGAGTCTGCCTGCAAGGTCTCCATTTATAGCGAAGCACTTCTCTGAATGTGTCTGTAAGGTCACTCTTAGGTAAAGAAAGGGTGACACTGACAAAGTTTGGACCCTCTGATTGTATTGCCCCAAACGAACCTTCCCATATAAGGTAAACATGATCTTTTATTAAGAACATGCCTGGATTCCAAAGATTAAATAAGGAAGATGGAATTATGAAATAATAACCAGAACAGCTTGGGTTCCCCTTGTGGTTTTCACTTTCCTGCTATTGTTTTGAATATGGCTGTGAGACAAAGAGCTGCTTAGGTCAAGCACAATAAATTATAGTTTTCATACAATAGTAATCCACTAAAATGATTTCAAAGCTTGATCAAAGTACTTCAAAAAGACTTTTAAAACTTTTCCACAATACAGCGGGAGGGGAAATGCTCATTTGATGCCTTTATTCATTTCAGTTAGTACAGCATAGTTGGAGCTTGGCATCATACCCACTTGTTAAAAATCGATCTCATTAGTTACATAAATCCAACTTGATCTTACTGTTTTGTGTGTAAATAAAGGAGACTGAAGTTTTCATCTGGTTAACTGGAACAGCTAAACATTTGGAGTCACTTGTAAGGAAAAGATATAGTACCATTTTAAAATATGCATCATGTAATATTGTGATAGTGAAGGTATTAAGACTAACTCCCTGTGCTTGGAATCAAGTGTCTATCTATGGATTTATTTTGCATCTTAATCATGGCAACCGATGGGCTTTGTTTTTCATTCCTTTTCCCTCATCACTTGGATTTATCTAGAGCTGTCTCAGTTCAAAGGCAAGGATGATGGGAGGTACCCTAGTGATAGCAAACCTAAGCAAATTCGAGGCTCAACCATATATAAAACAGTGTGGGCCTGCAACAATGTCAGGCTCAGCCAAAGACCCATGGTGCTACGCCAACGTAATTTTTATTTTTTAAAAGGAAGGTCATTGTGAGATGCCGACATGAAATACAACCAAGTCAATTAAGTAATAACAATTGAAGTTCAGAGTTTAATTGAGGGCTGAACATGAAGCCAATGACCATTAACCCAAAGCGGTCATGAATTCCCCTGAAAACTGCCTTGGTTAAAGGTATTTCCAGAATAAGTAGCACTTTTTTCTTTAAAAAAAAAAAAAAAAAAGCCTTTATTTTTATGTTCATTCAACACAGATACATTCAGAAAGAACTATTTAGTGTGTTTCTAGTAGACTTTATGTATTTTTAGGTTTTAATGGAAATTTCTCCTATACAGCAAATCAGAATTTACATAATCCAAACCACCTGTACAGGAAGCCAGTTTTATAGGTAAACTGAGAGATGGAGGCACCTTTTGTCTCCATTGTTGACTTACTTCTTCCTGTAGTTACTTAATGGTGAGATTTCCAAATAGACTATAAGCTCCATAGAGTAGAAACTGTATCTGTCTGGTTTTTGCACTAGACCCCAGCAGCTAACAGAGTTCCTGGCACAGAGAGGTACTCAATATATATTGAATGAACAAATGAATGACTACACGTACACTAAGTATGTTCTCATTCACTTGAGTTGAAAAAATGGAAGCTTTTGACTGTCGTCTTCAGCTGAAAACTGTTTACTGGAATCAGAGAAAAGTATCATATAGGTAAGTGTTAAAGTATTAATTACTGGGGCACCTAGGTGGCTCAATCGGTTGAGCATCAGACTTTGGCTCAGGCCTTGATCTTGGGGTTCATGTGTTCAAACACCGCATCAGGCTGTCTGCTGTCAACACAGAACCCACTTCAGATCCTCTGTCCCCCTGTCGCTCTGCCCATACCCTGCTCATGCTCACACGCACTCTCTCTCTGTCAAAAATAAACATTCAAAAAATTAATTGAAAAAAATTTAAGTATGAATAAAGTATTTGGAAACTCCCATCAACCAGAGTATTCTAGAATGCATACTAGTTTTAAGGGGAGTTCATGTGATTTCATTGTGTTTACTTTCAAGTTGGCCTTAGTGTGGTGCTTTTCCAATATATTGCTAAAGAAACTAGAACACTTAAAATTCTTAACTTTGTTTCTCTTTTTAAAAAAATTAGGCTTAAGGTATATTTATCTTTACATTTCTATTCAAGATTTAAGAAACAGTTTTCTTTGGGGGTGCCTGGGTGGCTCAGTTGGTTAAGCATCCAACTTCAGCTCAGGTCATGATCTTGCGTTCTGTGGGTTTGAGCCCTGCCTCTGGCTCTGTGCTGACAACTCAGCCTGGAGCCTGCTTCGGATTCTGTGTCTCCGCCTCTCTCTCTCTCTCTCTCTCTCTCTCTCTCTCTCTCTCTCTCTCTCTCTCCCCCTTTCTCCCTCTCTCCCTCTCTGTCTCTCTCTCTCTCTCTCTCTCAAAAATAAACATTGAAAAAATTTAATTAAAAAATTTCCTCTGAAATCAAGTCAAAGTGCCAATGTGTTTCCAACACAAATTTTGGGATATTCAGTGGAATTCTTAGATTAGCTGCAAATGGTACTTCTAACTGCTCACTTTTATAATACTGAGTTCATGGCAAAGTGCTTCCGGGCCATAGGAGTGGCTGACTGGATCAGGAAAGAAGGGTTCTTTGGTCATTTGCCAACAGGATCTGACTTGGAAGAGACACTCTCCGTGAACTGCTCAGTGGGCATTGCTCTTAGTCATTAAGTCAGAGTATATTATCATTTGAAAGCCCTAGGCATTTGACACATTTCCTCATATTTTGGAAACTTACAATACCAAAGGAATTGGAACTTCACATTTCTTTGCCAGTTTCCCAGGACTTAATGTGTTAGGGCCAAAAACTGGTGCACGGTTCCTTCCATGAGTATCTGGAGAGAACAGACACCCAGTTACCTCTGTGATATTCCTCTGTTTCTATGTGATAACTGTCATCTATTTCTAGCATTTAGGCTATTCAAAACACAAATATTTACTGAGTCTCTAATGTATATTTAAAAGTGTTTCAGTACTGTGGGGAATTTTAAAAGACCCAATAAAAGGTCCTTCTTTAAAAAAAAAAAAATCATTATCAAAATGAAAAAGGCTTGAAATGTTCAGAAAAGTCAGTCACAGTGTAATTAGGAAAGAAACAAACCTTTGAGGCTTTTAATAAGCTATTTTAATTCTAGAATCTGGACAGCAACTAGTTCACTGTTTATGCTGGCTGTGTTTGCTAAGAAGGGTTCTGAGACCCAGTTCAGCTCATCAGGAAATAAGGGTATGATCAGTTATGTGCACTAGCTTTTGAAGTGGGTAGTGATCACATAGATGCCACATATTTCCAATATCTGCCCGAGGCCATTCATATTTAGTGCAAGTATAAATAAACTCAAAGCATTTGGAAAAGAACTCATAATCTTGTTCATCAGTCTGAGCAATAAAACAAGCAGTATTCCTTTCCACTGGGTCTATGACACCAAGTGAACTATCTGTGGCTCAAGTCTGTTCAGTAATTTATATAAGCTAAATATGTCAATAGAAAAATGACTTAAAAACTCAAGATAAACAGAAGGCCATGGATAGTTGTTTCAGTAAGATGTGAAAGTGACATTATTGAAAAAACGCGGGGTCCCTATGCATTTGGTCTGCATAAGGATCTTCAGATTTGAGGATATATTCTATTAGGTAGTTTGACATGCTCCTTGGGTGTTTTCTTTTGCTTTCAGTAAAACCAGGCGGGGGTTTCAAGGTCAGCTGCAGAATGTGCCTGCCTTCTCTTTCATGGTCTTTATATCATCTGGGTATCAATTTACTACATAGTAAAATGCATTTCTATAAGGTAGTGATTGTGTATTTGTTTTCTTTTTTTAATTTTTTTTTTTAACTTTTATTTATTTTTGAGACAGAGACAGATCGTGAATGGGGGAGGGGCAGAAAGAGAGGGAGACACAGAATCGGAAGCAGGCTCCAGGCTCTGAACCATCGGCCCAGAGCCCGACGCAGGGCTCGAACTCACGGACCATGAGATCGTGACCTGAGCTGAAGTCAGACGCTTAACCGACTGAGCCACCCAGGCGCCCCATGTATTTGTAATATTTGTTTTAAAACATGCTCCCCAAAAGAAATGTTAAAATACTTTCCAGGATAAAGGAGATGGGTATGCTTTACCTAGTAATGTACCTTCGGTTAATATACTTACCATTAAGCCATAAATCATTTTCCTAAAACCTTTTAATTGTGTCAGTTTATTCTAGCAGCTTAAATAATGACCATTGCACTTGACAGATAAGTAGGTAAAAGCTGAAAAATACTTTGTTAATTTGAATAGAAATACGCATCTTGATTTTCAAAATTAATATTTTTTAAGAAGCGTTTTGCAATAAATGAAAAAGGTAATCAACATAACGGGATGATCGAAAAGCAGAAGAATGAAAGAGACTACAAAGTGTACATGAATGCTTCGCATATAAATGTAAAACTCAGTCTTTTGGCAAATTATTTTCATCTTCCTTGCTCCCCCCCATCCTTGAAAGTGTTTTTGCCATGACAGAGGGGTTAAAAACAGCAGAATGGGGGCATGGATTTAGCAAAGAAACTCATGTGAAAATGGAATTGCATTTCCCCTCTGCTCCCTGACGATGTCTTAAGAGGTTTGCAGAAAGTAAAATTGAGCCATTTAGCAAAGAGGAGACGAGTTTGAATCCTAGACTCAGAATTTAAGAATTGAAGGGACCAGAGGTTTCATTGTGCAGGAGGACAAGTGACTTGTCCAAGGTCACATAGCTAACTAACTAGGGGCAGGACCAGAATCTGTACCTCCTAGTCTGCTGTCCACTGTCCTTTCCACCACAGTGTTAATAATCTATTCTGGAAGGAATTTCCAATACCTTAGGCTTATTATTTACAAAGTAAAGGGTTGCTGTGTATTTTCAAAGGAGCGTTCTGAACCTTAGCTCTTTTTGCCCTGCCCTCATACCCTAATTTTACTTTGACTTTAGTAACCTAAAATTCTTATTGTTTGCTGGCAGTCAGTTTCTATACATCGCCACTTAGTTTAAGAATGTGCCACTAAGAATGAATTGGGAAACATTTTTAAGACTTCTTTAGTCCCTGGCCAATTTATATGTTCACTGGATTTTCCTTCCATTGAAAACAGTCCACAGATGTTATGTGTACCATCGTCTTCTCATGTAAGGATAATATTTAAGCCAATAACAATTCATGAACTTTTCTGATCATCACCAAAAAAGGTTAGCATAGCATCTCGACCTGGACCCAGTAGAGCCTTGTGACTCACACAGGCTTTGACAACAGACTGGAATCCCTGCTTATCCACTTACAGAAAAGCAAACTCTCCAAAACCTTCAGTTTCTTCATTTGCCCAACTGAAATAATACCTACCACCTAGGACTACTATGAGGATTAAACAAGATTAGTACTTAATGCACCATAAATCATAGCTCTAATAAAACTAGTATCCTATATTATAATTCTATTATACATCATATAATTAATATTACTACTATCATAGAAGGATCCATTTAATAATGATCTACACCATTAAAAATGTGCATTTTCTGTGCTAATTTAGAAATCATTATAATGTGGATAGCTTGGCTTATGACTGCTTTTCGAAAACTCATTTAGAAAAAAGCAATTTTTCCAAAAGTTAAGAGACTGGCGGAACAAGACCCTCCTTTGACTGTGGGCATATGCTTAGTTGATTGTTTGCACAGACAGATGCCTAGTTTACCATTCTTTTGCTCTGGAGGAGGAGCTCAGAGGCAGCGAGCCCGTGTTGGTTTCAACAGTGACCATAGCCTCTGCCATAAATACAACTTGGGCAGCAGGGCAGCACAGAACGCGGCTGGCACATACCCGTCTGACTGACGGCCCAAGTCCGCTGAGCCCTGAAAGGTGCGTGGGTTTGTTACTTAGAAAAAGTGTCTTGAACAGGATTGAAATACTTTCTCCGAGCCACGGTTAATTCATTGAAAGAAAGCATAAAACGTTCGAATTTGATCTTTAAAGAAACAAACAAAAAAGGCAAAGCAAAAGGAATTTGGGGAAATTATTAGTTTGTGTCCTTATTCTTCTGACTGATGTTTGCAACACTATTTAGGGGTTTTGAAAAGACATGATTTTTGCCAGCACCCCCACCTTTAAAAATAAAACTCATCTGGGGTGCCTGGGTGGCTCAGTCGGTTAAGTGTCTGACTTAGGCTCAGGTCATGATCTCACGGTTCCTGGGTTCCAGCCTCGTGTCGGTCTCTGTGCTAGCAGCTCAGCATGGAGCCTGCTTCACATTCTGTCTCCCTCTCTCTCTGCCCCACCCCGGCTCACAATCTGTCTCAAAAATAAATAAACGTTAAAAAAAAAATTTAAATAAACCTTATTAGATGACAGGCAAGCTGAACAGTTCTTTAAAAATTCAGCAACTTCTGATGCTCCCCTCTCAAAACACAGGCCAGTATCCCTACACATTGGAGGCATATTCTGGAGCAGATTCTCTTGGGGGGCAGGGAAATACTGCAACAGTAATGCTGGGCATGGAAAGTGTGGCTCTCACCTGGGAGCTTGACAGCATTTGGCAAACAATTAACTACTCTTTGCTATACCCCTGGCCAGGTTAGGTAAGTGCTTTTATGCTCAGTAACAGAGGGGTTAACTAATTGAACTATGCTCCTTGTAGAAGTTGCTTATTGCTTTTTTTTTTTTTTTTTTTAGAGGGCACAAGCGAGCTAGGGGGAGTGGAAGGGGTGGGGGCAGAGAGAGAGACAAAGAGAAAGAGGTGGGGCCCATGTTCACCCCAAGTGGGACTCGAACTCATGAACCATGAGATCATGGCCTGAGCCGAAGTCAGATGCTTAACAACTTAGCCAGGTACCCAAAGTTGACTTTTTTTTTTTTATTTTTTTTTTATTTATTTTTTTTTTTGGAACAATAAAGGAAACTTGGCTAAATGTTTTTTCTAAAGAGAAGGATTTCTCTCTATACTATCTGTTTTCAGAAAGCTGAAAAACAAAAAGTAAATACTAAGATGTATGTGTACCTAATCCTGAAAATGAAATTGTGGTGTCTGTTGCCCAGACTGACCTGTGATCGACACCCTGAGATCCTCTTCTTGTAGTTTGTTAGCAGTACCTGACGGAACACTGGAAGACAACCATATCAAACTTGGCGTCGGTAGGCTCCCCATTCTGCTCCCTCCACACCCCTAGCCTCCACTATGGAGTAAGAACAACCAAAAGGAATCTGACAGTAGACATGGCAAGTTTCGTGGAACCCCACCCCCACCCCCAGCGCCTGGTCTTTCCCATGTGTTGCAGAAATTCTGAAAGGGAGAATCGAAAAAACTATCCCCTTTTACTCATAAATAGTGAAAGTTCAACAGAACAAAATAAACAGCTCTTATGACTTTATAATGAGCCCCTTTTAGCATGGCAGCCTGTATGATCTAAAGATAGTCCAGATGCTTTCATTAACTAAATTTGAAATATTCAACTGAATATGCATCAGACTCAACCTGGTGTCATATCTCATTAAAAACATGAGGCCTGATACAAACTGTCCTGAAATGCTTGATCTAATCTCTACCTAAAGAGGATCTGAGTTTGCAACTCGTTGGAGTCAAATTACAGAGTCCCCAACATAGTGGGCTCATTTATTCTAACTGGCACAGAAGCATTTTGTTGCTATAGCTAGAGCTGTGATGAGGAAGGGCATCTTAACTGCTTCAGAAACCATTAACTCCCTGTATGCTGAAATTGGAGTCTGACCAGAGACAGCCTGATCTGCCCTCCCCCCATCTAGAGAGGGAGTCAATATTGCCACCCTCGGGGGGCCCCTGGGACCAGTTCCAGAGAGGCTAACAGGCCCTCAGGATAAAAATTCATATAGGGAGTGATCTGTTCCTGGATGCCTATAGGAAAGAGTTTATGGGGTAAGAAAGCATATGTGGCAAACAAAATTGATTGTGTACACACACACACACACACACACACTCATTTATCCTTCCTAACAGTACAATCTTGACCAAGAATTGGAGGAAGATGCTTTATCACAGTGCAGGTGGACTGGTCCAGTCATGAGCACACAGAACCACTGCAGCCAGTGAGCAGCAAGGAAACACCTATGGTGAAGTTTAAGAGGAAATTTTTCTCCCCTGATGGAAGGAAACCCCCTTTTCTGCCATCCTTTTGCCTTTGATGTAAGGATGCGATGGGTGGAGCTACAGTAGCCATCTTGTGACCATAAGGAAAAGACAAACTACCAGAGCCAGAAGGAAAGGAGCTACTGAGCCCAGGTTGGCACTGCCGGACTCTTCTTATTTCAACCATCACCTTTTAGGTGTTCTGTTACTTGATCCCAAAGTATCCCTAACTGACAAGGGTATCTTTCGAATTCTTAGCATAGGGTTCTGGGTGATTTCTTGTATGTGCTGCCAGAGAAATTTGGTCAAAATGTCTAACAAAGTTACTGATTGCTGAAGACATACCCAGAAACACTGAGCCTTAAGCTGCATAGAACTCTAAGAGGGCCAGGATAGAAGCTACTTCTGCTCAGAGAGGGAACAGACGCAGAAATGTATAAGGCAGCACCTCCACCAAAGACCATATTGTAGACCTCTGTGAATACCTGTCCAGTGTCCAAGCTAGAACTGACGCCTCCATGAACGTCACTATTAATATTGAGATCAGAGTGGAAAATGAGTTGTAGAAAACAAAGGACCTCCTTACGGAATTGTGGATAGAAACTCTTAGCCAGATACATACTCATTTGGGGATGACCCCTCCCAACCCCTCTGCTCCCCGACCCCACCAAACCACCGTTTTTACTGAAAGATTCAAATGAATACATTAGCTAAATTTCCTTTTCTATCTTTACCACCACATCTAAACTGTTACAATGGCCAGCACTGCACCTAGTACGCTGGGCACTTAACAGGCACCTAATTCAAACAGGTATGATGACTACAAAAGAAGAAATGGGGCCTAGTCACGAGGCCCAGCAGTGCTGGGGCCAGACGCCTGGCTTCCAATCCTAGAACCAACTCTCACAAACCATCTGGGTCAACAAGTTACTCAGGCTTCTCAGCCCCGACTGCCTTATCTATAGCAAGGACTATACATTCTTGCTGCCTATGAGTTGCAAAGATTAAAGTGTGTCCTATATGTTGAGTACTTCTAACGGGACCTGGCTCCTAGTATACACACAATAAATGTTAACCATCACTATTACCCCTTCTCCAAATGGGGTCATTGAGGCTCACAGAGGTTAAGTAACTCATCCCAGTTTCCCAGCCAGTAAGTAATAAAATGGTCTCAAAAGGTCTAATTTAAATAACATGGTTATAATTTATCTTTTATGCTCTTTTAGAATATGGGATAAATATTATTAGTGCTCACCCCTATTGGATTCTCCTTCACTTCTCGAATGCACAGCAGACTACACTTTCCAGCCTCCTCACGATTTCACAGGGCGATGCTACCAATCCTGGCTGAGGAAAGGTGAGCGGATGAGCTGTCAGTGAAAAGCCCAGAAGGATGCTCCATTCTCCCTCTTATGCGGCTGTCCAACCCATCCAAAGTTCCAGAGGTTGAGGCTCCACCGTCAAGGGCTCTGAGAGGCGTGGAGCAACCCACCCACACACAACCACCACCACTCAAGAAGAGCCAGAAATAAACACTCATGTTCAGTCACTGAGATTTGGGAGCTAGCCTATCTCAACAGGTAGACCAAATCTCCAAAGTTGTATAACAAGAGCATTGGCTTAGTATTGCATTTAATTAATATGACATTATTCCAGTAATTGGTAATTTGTGGCGGAGGGGGGAGTCATCTGACATAACAGTGTTATAATGAGCCAGAAGAAAAAGTTCATGAACATGCTTGCTTTGGTAGCACATATACTAAAATGGGAACAATGCAGAGAAGATTAGCATGGCCTCCGTGCAAGGATGATGTGCAAATTCATGAAGCTTCCATATTTTTAAGAGACGCATAAATATGGAGAGCAAACTGAGAGTTACTGGAGGGGATGTGGGAGGGGGGATGGGCTAAATGGGTAAGGGGCACTAAGGAATCTACTCTTGAAATCATTGTTGCACTATACATTAACTAATTTGGATGTAAATTTTAAAAAAAATTTGAAAAAATATGTAATTCCGTGCATTAAAAAAATCATAAAATAGAAAAAAAAAGTTCACGAACATTGTTCTATAGCTTAATTTTCTATTACACGTAATAATCATGCTGCAAACCTACAAGACAAAGATAAATAATTATGAATTTTAGGAATAAAATAGCTCATAATTTTAGTATTTTAGAAAGCCTTATATTGTTGCTTCACATTTTCTTCAGGATATCAGGGAAAAATCTATTGTGAAAATTATCATAGTCTTTTGGGTTTTCAAAAGAAAAAATTGGTTTTATTTTCCCTAGACCTAGAACATTTGAATAGAAAAGTTTGAATCTTAAAAATACATTTATCTTCTAAAGACAGGGTTAAGAAAATGAAATCTTAAGCTACAGACTAGAATAAGATACTTTCTAATCCTATCTGACAAGAACTTGTATCCACAATATTTGAAAACTCTGAAAAGTCAATACTAAGAAAACAAAGAATTCAATAAAAAATTCAGAAAAGGGGGCACCTGGGTGGTTCATTTGGTTAAGGGTCCAACTCTTGGTTTCGGTTCAGGTCATGATCTCGAGGTTTGTATGTTCAAGCCCCCTACAAGGCTCTGTGCAGGCATTGCAGAGCTTGCTTAGGATTCTCTCTCTCTCTCTCTGCCCCTCCACTTGCACTTGAGTGCACTCTCGCTCTCTCTCTCTCTCTCTCTCTCTCAAATAAGTTTGTTTATTAAGTTATTTATTTAAAAAAAATAATCGGGAAAAGATTTGAGCAGTCATTTAACCAATGAAGAGATGTGCTGTAAAAGCACATGAAGGGATATTTGGCCACACTCATTAGGAAAATACAAATGAAAATCATACAAAACACCACTATACACCTAATAGAATAGCTCCAAAAAATTGACATTACTAAATATAGAGGGATGATGTTCAGTAACTGAAACCCTCCTACGTTGCTGGTGGGAGTGCAAAACGGTATAGCCCTTGGCTGAATAATTTGGCAATTTCTTGAAAAATTAAGTGCATACCACATAACTCAGCAATTCTATTCCTAGACATTTACCCAAGAGAAATGAAGACCTGTGTTTTCACAGAAACCTCTTGACAATCATTTGTAGCAACGTAATTCATAATGGCCAAAATCTAGCAACAAACCAAATGTCAACAGCTTAGAAATGGGTAAGCAAACTGTGGTACATCCATCCAGTGGAATACTACTCACCAATAAAAAGGATCCCACTACAGATGCACACCACAACATGGATAAATCTGGAGAGAATTCTGTTAAGTGAAAGAAGCCAGATCTAAAAGATGGTATACTCTGACTCCATTTATATAATATTCTGGGAAAGGCAAAACTCTAGGGACGAAATCAGTAATATTGCTGGGGCCATTAGGGTAGAGGGGAGGAAATTGGCTACTAAAGGGGACATGAGAGAGCTTTCTAAGATGTTGGAAATATTCCTTGCATTAATTGTGGTGGTTGTACACAGTATGAATTTGTCAAATTCGTAGAACTGTACACCTAAAGAGAATCTTTTGGTCTTTGGCTCTTTGTAAATTACACCTCGATAAACAACAAAAAAACAGGGGTGCCTGGGTGGCTCTGTTGGTTAAGTGTCCAACTTCAGCTCAGGTCATGATCTCACAGTTCTCGGGTTCGAGCCCAGCGTCAGGTTCTGCGTTGACATCTCAGAGCCAGGAGCCTGCTTTGGATTCTGTGTCTCCCTCTCTCTCTGCCCCTCCCCCACTCATGCACTGGCTTGCTCTCAAAAATCAATAAACATTAAAAAAAATTTTTTAAAGAAAAAAATTTTTTAAAACATAATAATTTGAAATGAGCTTGTTCTCCAAATGTTGGTAACATTCTGAAAGTTGGTAAGTTAAGCTTCATCCTGATTCAACTTACTAACTACAAAATATTAAGTATCTTATCAATACTAACTCTACTTGAAGTATGTATATATTGTTATAAGTCAAAATTTAGAAGAGTAAATCACATTCAAGCAAAAAGAAGCAAAAATAGATCTTGCTTCATAGATCTACACAAAGTATTCATTCAACATAGCTCAACAAATATTTGGGGGTGCATATAGTATCTCAGAATCTGTAAAATGGTCAGCTATGCAAATTTTAAAGGACCCTCATACCCATATTGGATCCCCAAATCTTTGTTACCTTAAAGGACATTAGAAAATGACTTAATGATTTTCTATCTTAGAATAATACCTGGTATATAATAAGCACATAGTGTTAGTTATTTTATCATTTAAATTTCTTCCAGTCACTATTATTATGCAAGTAGTTGGCTTTGTTAATTGCTTACCCAACAATCATATGCCAGCACCACCATACAAGTCCTTTCTTCCCTGATGTTACTTTTGTTCAGGTGTCCACTGTCCTGTAGATAGCCATATACTTCCTCAGGAGAGGAGAACCCTAGTCTCAGCCCCAAGAGACACATCATGATTACTCTAAGCCATTTATGGCATCCCCTCCCTCCCCATTCTCTGACCAGTGACTGGTGTAGTCATGGGTATGTGATGCAATTGAACCAAAGAAGATGAAGAGAAAGTCTGCCGAAGAGTTTGGGGAAAAGGTCTTGCTTGCTGATCAAGAATTAGAAAAGAAGAAACCTTCCCTCTTCTACTGGTTGTGGTTATATCTGGTTGAGATGCACAAACTACCATAGCCATCTGGCAACCAGGAGCAGTGCTAGACTGCCAACAAGCCAACTCACGGAGACTGATGAGGCAGAAAAATGGAAAAAATCTAGCTCTGGTGACATCACTGAATTCCTGAATCAGTCTTAGAACGGCCCTACCTCCACACTTCCTGTTATCTCAGCTAACAAGTTTCCTTTACTTTTGAAGCCAGTTGAGTCAGACTTTTCTGTTATTTGAAGTCAAAAATATGACTAATATATCTATGTACAGCAAATACACTGTTTTCCATTGCAAGGGGAGGGAAAGCTAAGATCACAGAAAAGGAAGTAGGGTATTCCACATTTGTTTTTTTTAGACCTTGAGCATATAGATTTATTTTTACTGACAAAAAATGGATGAAATTCTAACCTTAAATGTTGATAAAAGATTAAACTGGATGGTGGGGTATATGGGAATTCAGTGCTATCTTCACAAGTTGTCTGTAAATCTAAGACTAACTGTGAAAGGTTTATTTGAAAATAGGGATAAAAATAGCAGTAGATAGGAGCATCTGGGTGGCTCAGTCGGTTAAGCTTCCAACTCTTGATTTCGGCTCAGGTTATGATCTCATGGTGCATGGGATTGAGACCCACAATGGGTTCTGCACTGACGGAATGGAGCCTGCTTGGGATTCTCTTCCCCTCTGTCTGCCCCTCCCCCCACATTCTCATGGGTGCACTCTCTCTCTCTCTCCCCAAAATAAACAAACATAAATAACAGTAGATAAAAATGGGCTTTAAAAATGAGAGACTAATTTGCATAGTAATAGTTCAAACATGAGCAACTTCTATGGCAAAATGTCTTTACTTATATAGTCCTTTCCATACAACTTCCTATGGAGCTAAGGCACCTCCTAAAAATGTGTAGGAGAACAGGAATCACTGTGTCCATTCAATAGATAAGAAAACAGCCATACTAGCGCAGTAAAGTGACATGTTAATTGGAGACAAAGCCAAGAATAGACCTGGCCTCCCACAAAGGCAGTTTGCTTTTTCCTCTCTTCATGCACTTGACATGGCTTGGCTTGACTGACTTGGCATGACCTGACTCTTAGACAAAAGCTCCCGGGCAAAGAAAATTTTCAATTTGGTGGAAACTATTCAGGCAATCAGGTTACAGAGGAATAATTCAAATGCTATGAGGTGAAGAATCTAATTTTTCTCTCAACTTTTCAAGACCAAAACAAACCGTAACTAGAAAATCAGTGCGTCGAGCAAATGACTGCTGCTCTCTCGAACATCCCGAACTCCTTGACTTTCACCAAACTTTAGCAACTTAGAGTACACTAGAATTCAATAAAAATGCCCTCTATATATCTTTAGTTCTTAAGAAAAGCTAATCCTATTTATTAAAATACATTTATAAACAACGGGCAAAACTTGCATATATTCTGCTTTCAACTCATCTCTTAATACAAAATATTCTCATTCTGAAAGGCATTAGCTTAAATTTCTCTACATGAATTATAAGTAGGGTAAAGTACGAGCTGAATTAGTGAGAGTACAACTGAATCACTGATAGACTGTATGAAATCTTTCCATAGTGTCATACTGGAGAGGAAAGTCTCTTTTGACTTATAATAAACTTTTTTTTTTTAACTGCCAGGAAGGATGTGAAGGAAAATTAACTCTAGAATATTAATAACTTGATTCAACAGAAACTAGTAGATCATATCTGTGACCGTAGAGGGCTCTCTGTGCATTTCAAGGAGAAACAGCAGCAACTGAATTGTTCGTTCCCCTCAAAAAGTATATTGATGGAAGGTTGATCAGCGACAGCAGAGCCTTGCTATTGACACACTTCATGGTCCGTGATCCAGCCAGTAGACTCATGAGTGGGACACATTCATCCCAGACGATAAGTATATCGGAGCATCTAGTTTTTAATCTGAAAAGAGAAAAACTTAATTTTACTAATACTTAATGTATTGTACTGATATTGTTCAACATTTTACCATATATATAAATGATTTGTACATAAATACACACAGTTTAAGAGCACACATTATTTTCCCTAATAGCAATATATGATCAATACCAGCAGAGATCCTTAAGTACCATCGATGAGTGTCCACAATCATTTAATACAAATTACACACTGATTTTGACATGTCTCTCTCCAAATATATTGATCTGTTATGTCTTAAGTACTTCCAAGGGACATACTCACTCTCCAGATGTTTGGTTTCAATTTGTCAGCAACATATGATTATAGTATAGGCACCATAATCACAGAGAGCATTCAGTAGTTGAAGTATGATATGCCCTTTTGCAATTGCCTAGGCATGGCATTTGGAAATTAGTATACTATATGACTGAAGAGTTTAAAAAAAAAAAAAAAAAAAAAAAACAGCCAGGTGATTTTTTGATTAAGTTCACTACTTTTAAATTTCTCAGATCACACTGGTCATTATCCTATCCACTGGTCAGTATTTGCACGATGGCACATACGAAAATGAAGAGACAGAAAATAAGTAAATCAATAAATGAATACATCAACTTTCAATAGTGATAAGTGCCAGGGGAAAAAGAATAGGGAGATGTGACAGCAATATGGTTGGGAGAAACGGCACTTGAGATTATGTGCCCAAAGAAGGTGACCTACAGCAAAGGCCTAAATGAGGAGAAGGAGCTTTTTCTGTAAAACTCTGGGACTGAGCATTCCACACAGAGGGTAAAGGTCCCAAGACATGAACAGTCTTGCCTGTTTGAAAATGACAAATAGGTCTGTGGCTGGATATAGTGTGCACGGAGGGACAGGGAAGAACATAGACTGGGGCAAGACTGTGTGGTGAGGTGTTGAGATATCACGGGGTTGGTTGAAAGCCATTGGAAGATACTAAGCAGACAACTGACATGATCTGATTAAAAGATTACTCTGGCTGCTGTGAGGCAAATAGGTTTTAGGGGAAAAGAGAAGATGCAAAGACTGGGCAAGTAGCAGGATTACTCACAATATTCAAAAGGTGGAAGCAACCCAAGTGTCCATTAGTGGATAAATGGACAAACAAAATGTGGTGTCGACGTGCTTGGGAATACCATTCTGCCTTACACAGGAAGGAAATTCTGACACATGATACAACCTCGATGAAACTTGAGGACATGATGCTAAGTGAAGTAAACCAATCACAAAAGAAAATATTGTATGATCTTATTTACATGGAATATGTAGAAACCTGTCATAGAGAAACCTATGTAGAAACATGTAGAAACCTCTGTCATAGAGACCGAGGGTAAAATGATCCTGCCAGAAGCTATAGGTAGGAGTGAGTGGGAACTTACCTAACAGGTACACAGCTTCAGTTTATGAAGATGGAAAAGTTCTAGAGAGAGATGGCAGTGATGGCTGTGCGACAGTGTGAATGTACTTAATGCCACCAAACTGTACACTTAAAAATGGCTGAAATGGTAAACTTTATGTATGTTAACCGCAATAAAAAAATTAGGAGATAAAAAATAAATAACCAAAGAATGATGGTAGCTTGGACGAGAGCCATAGAAGTAGGTAGGTAAAGTTTGGAACCAGGACATAGAAGACTTGTGGATTGGACAGGCAAGGAGGAACAGTAAGAAGGAAAAAACAACTCAAGAATTATTTGTAGGGTTTTTACTTGATCAAGTGGTTAGATGGCAGTACCATTCACAGAGGTGAAGATGGCTTGTGATGGTGGTGAAGAATGGGACGGGGTAGAAAACTAGAGGTCCGATTTGGATGTATTAGGTGTGAGGTGCCTACTAGGATACAATCAAGTTGCAGGTGTCAAGCTGATAGGTCAATGTTTTGTCTGGAGGTCAAAGGGAAGGCAGGGCTGTAGATAGGAGTCTGAGAGTCATTAGTATGTCAAGCCCTAAGACGAGCATGTAGGTAGAGAAGCTGACCTTGCCATTCATTACACTTGGCTCCAAAATTCACAACATATTACATAATCCAAGAAAGTTGAATAGCTTTGAACATAAAATACTCAAATGATTTCTCATCTGACAAGAGAAAGTTGAGAATAAAGCCAAGTTCTCATGAAAGCCCCTAAAGAATTCTTCACCCTTCCCACTGTTACGTGCCTGTGTATAACTGCTTATGGTCTTCGAGGTTTCTTCCACCTGCTCTGTAGTCCTCAGTACTGCCTTGTGATGATAGAAAACTAACATCTACATAAGAGTTAGCTGACACATATGGAAGATGTTCCAAGGTGGAGGACATATCATAATTATTTGTATCACCCATTAGAACTCTTGCAATGCCCTACACATAACAGACGCTCAGTAAACGTGTTGATTAATGGACTCTTATGTTAGGGAGACGGGTCTGATCCTCTTCCAATAAGGAGGAAAACAGCAGGATAATCTGTGTTATTGACTCATAGTTGCAATTACTGACCATTCTTTTTGGGGGCAGCATCCTGCTTTTTTGCATAAATTGCTTAGAAAAAAGAAAACAGCCTAAACTATTCAAATGAAACAGCAGATTTCAAAGGTCAATGTACTTCTTCACTGTGAACTGAATATGTCTGGAACATTAGGAGCTTGGAAGTTTACTCATTAGTAATGATTTGATTTCATTAAAACTATTTCTGATCATCAGGAAGTGTGGGCATGAGAACCTCTATGAATCAATGCACCTCCTACTTGACATCAGGTCAAAGCAGGTCAACAGCAGCACTCGTCATTCACACTCATTCATACAACAAACATGACCATGTACATACCCATTAGACTCACCCTTAATTCTCAAGTAACTCATAATTATGTTCATGGGCTAGGTTCCTCCTATGCAGTGAGAAGAGGCAGAGACATTTTCAGGATCATTGTGCCTGTGGATGGGACACAGGGTAAAAACAAAGTTTACTCCAAGCCAGAATTTATTAAGTTGGAATCTTTTAACTATCACATGGTATAAAAATTTGTGGGTAAATAATAGGTTACTAGATGACTGGAAGATTCTCCTAATCTCAAGATTAGGATGGTGACTTGATGTCAAAAGCAGTTGTCTTACCAACAGCATTGAAACATCTAGAGAAGGAAGTTGCCCTTCAGAAGGAGAGTGGCCAGACTGGAGGCTGGAGAACGGGGAGTCAGAAGGCGAGCAGCTGGCTGTGAGTAGCCAGCAGTGCCGAAGGCTGGAAGGTCAGGTTCCCGGAGTGAGCCCACTGTGTTCCAGTGGTGGATTTTTGCCCATGAGTGTGGATGCAAGACTACTGAAATTTGAATCACACAGATAATCTCCATTGTTGTGATTTCGTACATAGGAGCATCTTTCTCATTGCAATTTGGATTCTCATTTCTAGTTCTCTTTGCTATTGAGAAAACCAACTTTGTCTGGTCTTCTCAGGATTATATTTTCTATTTTAATTAGGTAAAATGGCATCTAGTTTGTATATTAGGCTCATGTGAACTGGGTTCGTTACGTTGCAAGAAATGGATCCATCTTGAGGTGCTGACTACATGCCATTTCGGAGCCTGCAGATCTGAGGGCTCTACTGTAAATGCATCAAGGGAAGTGAGAAACTATGAGGCTTTTGGGCAGACAGCCACCCAACCTCCCCACATAACACCGCTAACTATGGCATAGTTGAACTTTCAAGCCCCAACAAATCTCCCTGGAAATTTTGGTGTGAACAATCTTACCATGCCTGTTAGTAATACTTCTTCACCTTGACAACTTTTTTATTCCTCCACAGATTATTTGAACTGTTGCGGTTTTGTTTCATTTTGCTTTGTCAGGCATAAATGGAAGAAAGGAGTCATAATTTCTGTTGGACCTTGAGTTTTGTTTCGGGCAGATAAAGGAGGCTTTTCGCGCCTGACACACAAACATTAGGCACAGGGTCCCAACTCCTGCATGTGTCCCTGTAGATTCGTGAGAGTCATGACCTTCACTCCAAGAACTTGGGAAGAAAGAACAGTGAAAGTTGTTGACATTCCGCCTCGCAAAAAACTAAAAGCATGAGTAAGATATCTAGAGCCTATAGCTTGAGAGGTCACGTAAATGTGATCTGGCAGAAACAAACCAGCCTACATCTATGGATTTGTGAGTGGGTATTTCTAATGAGACCTGTCAGATGCTTGTTACCACAAAATAAATGCCTTTCGGCTGCCTTTTTTTTTTCTTCTGATTTAAAAGCAAGCAAAACTGTAACACAATTCTTGAACAAATTTTGAATGATATCATCCCTGCTAATGCTGGGTGTTTGTGTTTTGTTTTGTTTTTACAATTCAGTTCATCACTGCAGGCAAATCAGTCTCTCATTCATAAATTCTCTGATTGTCAAAACAATGTACATGATCGTTAATCATAATGTAATATATCTTGAAAAGCAATCATAACATAAAAGAAGACTTTGTCTTACATAAAGGACAGCCTATTACGATCTATTTTAAAGCCAATCGCTGATTGGCTATTCACTAATTTGTTGATAGGAGCAACAAAATTTTATTTTGGAATCCCTCAGGATTTTGGTGGCCCTGTAGTGTTACAGCTACATTTCTGAGTTGTCTTTTTATCTTCTTCTAGCTTTGGTACTTGTGGCTCTTTAGGTAGGAAAATTTAAAACTTTATCTAAACATATTCCTGTTGAGAATTTTTAAATGTTACATGAATGAATCACATGAGAATATATAGATCATTATTTGGCATATGAATTGGAATTCCTAGTTGTAAACCAAAGAAGCAAATACTGGTTGACTTAACCAAAAGAGAACGGACACTGTGTTAGCTTCAAAGTTTTGTTTGTAACAAAATATTATAAATGAGGTGGCTTAAAACAACAGAAATGTGGGGTACCTGGCTGGCTCAGTAAGTAGAATATACAAGTCTTTTATTTATTTATTTTTTTTTTTTTTGAGAGAGAGAGCATGAAAGCAGGGGAGGGGCAGAGGGCAAGGAGGAGACAGAATCTCAAGCAGGCTCCATGGCCAGCACAGAGCCCAATGTGGGGTCAGCCTCATGACTGTGACATCATGATCTAAGTGGAAATCAAGAGTCAGTCACTTAACCAACTGGGCCATCCAGCTGCCCCAAGCATACAACTCTTGATTTCAGGGTTGTAATTTTGAGCTCCACATTGGGCATAGTTACTGGTTTTTAAAAGGTGGGGGGCACCTGGGTGGCTGAGTCAGTTAAACATCTGACTTTGGCTCAGGTCATGATCTCTCACAGTATGTGAGTTCAAGCCCCACATCAGGCCTCTCTACTATCAGCACAGAGGCCACTTCGGATCCTCTGTCCCCCTCTCTCTCTGCCGCTCCCCCCATATATTTTCTCACTCTCTCTCCCCTGTTCTCAAAAATAAACATGTATAAAAATAAATAAAACAAAAATTTTAAAAATAATTAAACCAACAGAAATGTATTGTCTTCCAGTTCTGATGGATGTAAATCCAAAATTAAGATGTTAAGAGTGTCAAACTCTCTATCTTAAAGGCTCTAGGGAAAATGCCTTCCTGGTCTCTTCTCATGACAATATCAGTAATATTGGGTTAGGGTCCTCCCTTAATCCAGTATGACATTATCTTAACTTATATCTGCAAAGACCCTATTTCCAAATAAGGTCACTTTCACAGGTACCAAGAAATAAGGACAGTCTAATAAGTCCAGAGGACTAAGATACAGGAACATATTTGTTACTACATGCTGCTGAGATGTACGATGTACAGTCTTTCATCAGTCATTGTGTTGTTACCCAACTCCTCCAAGAGTTAACAGGACTGTGCATCTGAATAGCCAGCCAAGTTTGTGTCAAACATGACCCACACTTGGCAGAATTGGGGCAGGAGTCTCTGTCCCCTTCAGCTTCTGTACTGTGAGGACATACCAGAGTTAGTCCCCAAGAGGGAAGGGATGAATCCCCCTGAAGAGCCAGATGCTGTTAGAAAGACGGAATATAGTCTGAGCTGCCAAGGACTTCGACATCATACTTACATAGCTGCTCACAGATGAGGTGTGACAAAAAAAAAAAAAAAAAAAGAAACCACCAACCAACAAACAAAACAACAATAACACACACACACACACACACACACACACACACACACACACACACACACACAGAGAAAAGGATTCTGGAAGTGCACCACAGTATGTCTACAAACCTTCAAGATAGACAAGAAATCAGATACACAAGTCCAAAACACTTGTGCAAAATCTTTGGGCTCAGATGTCTTTCAGAATTGAGAACTTTTCAGATTTTAGAAAGATAATGTAGTATACAGATCATATACTATTCAGGGTATGCAACAGCATCCCATAAGCAAATGCATAAACATTTCTGCAGTGAATTTTTTGAATATTCACACTAAAGGATAGAAAAGACCAAAAATAGCCTCAGGTCAGTTTTGGTCAGGTTTAAGACCTAAATGAGGTTGGGTCTGATCAAGTTTGCTATTTTTTAAAACGGGGGTTTTCAGAACTTTGTGTATTCCAGAAATACAGACAGGGGATGGTAGACTATCCTTTTTTTTTTTTTTTCTGACCTTCACAAATTTACAAAATCTAAACAAATCCAAATGAAATGAAACAAAAAACATTCCAGGTAAATCTACAGCCTCCAGCTGTACCTGTGAACTCTCAATCTCGAATCTGCAATCGCAATCTGCTCTATAAACTTCTAGTCTATTAATTTCTTATAATCTACAATTATAAGAATACAATCTCAGTCTATAACCAGTGTATAGTCCTGTAGCTTTGGGTTCATAACAGTCACAGAAGGAAAGGGAAAATGTTCTGAAAAGGGGCAATTCTCTTCCAACTAGGTCTAACTTGAGAATATATTCATGCCATACACAGTTCAAATGACAGTTACATATCTTCATATCAATTGCATTCATATCTATAATGATAAAAATTTAGAGGCCTATGGTAATTGGTCTGTGAATTATCGTCATTTTTTTCCCTCAAACTATAACAGAGAAAGTAATCTCTTTAGGTGATCTTCATCTGCAATTTTACTCTATGAACATAAGCATTATATGGAAAAAGGGAGAATAAATTATTTATGCCCAACATGAAAATGGTTTGATTTTCTTAGTTCTGCTTTGGTTTTGTCCTGCCTAGAGTATAAAAAGACCCAAGACACGAAGAAAGAATTATGGTTCCTCTTTGGGACATAAATGTTAACAAAAGCTGTTTTAAAATGTGTGAATTACTAAGTGAAATGAAGAAAGCTGAGATAAATAATGTATCAGGTTCGTGGATCAGAAGATCTACCATTGTTAAGATATCAGTTCTCACCAAATTGATCTACAGATTGAATGTAACTTTAAGCAAAATCCCAAGGGTTTTTGTTTGTTTGTTTTGGTCTTGGTTTTTAGAAATTGTTGATTCTGAAACTTACACAGAAATGCAAAGGACCTAGAATAGCCAAGACAATTTTGAAAAAAACAAAACTGAAGAACTATTATAACTGATGTAAGACTTAGCATAGAGCTCTAGTAATCAAGGGAGTGTGAAAACTAGGCATATAAATCAGTGGAACAGAATAGAGAGTCCAGAAATAGACGTCATATATGTCAAACGAGTTTTGACCAAGATGCAGAGGTAATTCAGTGGAGAAACATAGCTATTTCAAAAAAATGGTGCTGGAATAAATACATATTTATAAGGAGAAGGAAATTCATTCAGACCCCTGCCTCACACCATATGCAAAAATTTACTCAAAATAGATCAGAAATCTAAACATAAAAGATAATCTACAATTATTTAATAGAAAAAAATTGTGTGACTTTGGCAAAGATTTCTTCGAACACAGAGTATGGACTATGAAAAGAAAAATGATAAATAGGATTTTATCAAAATTAAAAACCATTGCTCTTTGAAAGATACCACTAAGAAAATGAAAAGGCAAGGCACAGACTGGTAGAAAATATTTGTAGAACGTGCATCTGAAACAGGCTTATATCCACAATATATAAACATCTCTTACAACGCAATAATAAGACAACTTATTTTAAAAGTTGAGCAAAAGATTTGAACAGAAACGTCACAGAAGAGATGATAAGCGAATGGCCAACATGCACAAGAAGAGAGAGTCAACATCACGAGTCATCAGGAAAATGCAAATTAAAACCACAAAATAGGCACACGCACTAGAACAACCAAAATTTTAAAGACTGGCAATATCAAGGTTTAGCAAATACCACTTTGGCACAGTTTAGTTATTTCTTAAAATGTTAAACATACACTTACCCTATGACCCAGAAATTCCGCCGTTGGGTATTTATCTAAGAGAAATAAAAACCTATGTCAACACAAAGACTTGTACATGAATAGCTAGAGGAACTCTATTCATAATAGTCAAAAGCTGGGAAGGATCCAAATGTCCATCAACAGGTGAATGGATAAATAGTTACATATCCATGTAATGGAATACTATTCAGCAATAGAAAAAGAATGCACTATTGATACATGCAATCTCTTGGATAAATCTTGAAAATGTAATACTTACTGAAAGAAGTCAGACATAAAGAAGTATGAATCCAATTCACATGAAACTCAAGAATAGATTGCTCTTTGGGAACAGGGCATGATTGAGTGGGAAGGGGGCCCAAGGGAGGCTTTTGGAGTTCTTTTTTTCAGATTGTGCTGGTGATTACATGGAGTGTCATTGGTCAGAATTCATTAAACTTGACACTCAAATGGAATCATTTACATACAATAAAAATGAAAACTCCTTGGAGTTTATTTTTTTATTTTATTTTTTTTAATGTTTATTTTTGAGTGACAGAGAAAGAGCGCATGAGCAGGGGAAGGGCAGAGAGAGAGGGAGACACAGAACCCAAAGCAGGCTCCAGGCTCTGAGCTGTCAGCACAGAGCCTGACACGGGGCTTGAGCTCATGAACTGTGAGATCATGACCTGAGCCAAAGTCAGACGCCCAACCAACTGAGCCATCCAGGCGCCCCTAGAGTTTATTTTTAGAAAAAAACTGTACTAACTCTGATCACTGATGCTTTAAGTTTCCAGTGCAAGACAGGAAGGGGCTCTGCTATGTCCATGTCTTGGGTCAATATTTTTCTGATCAATAGTGCCACTCTCATCTAAAGTATTTATTTGAAACCTTTGAGAGAAACATTGTTTAGAAACTTCATGGAAGTTAACATACATTCAAGTGGGTTATGTATCATTATCAAAATGAGAAGAAATTTATAAAACTAGTGCCTACGTTTAAAATGAGCATAGAGAAGGACACCTGGGTGGCTCAGTCGGTTAAGCGGCCGACTTCAACTCAGGACATGATCTCACGGTTCCCGAGTTCAGGCCCCACACCGGGCTCCATGCTGAGGGCTCAGAGCCTGGAGCCTGCTTCGGATTCTGTGTCTCCCTCTCTCTCTGCCCCTCCCCCATTCACACTGTCTCTCTTTCCCTTAAAAATAAACAAACGTTAAAAGGTTTTTTTTTTAATAAAATGAGCATAAAGAGTGTATTAGTTTTCTAAGTTGCTATAACAAAGTATGATAACCTGAGTGGGTTATGGGTTGCTTGAGACAAAAATTGATTGCCTCTGGAGTTCTAGAGGCTAGAAGTCTGACATCAAGGTGTTTGTGGAGTCCTTCCTTGCCTATTCCTACATTCTGATGGTTAATAGTGATCTTTGGCTTTCCTTGGCTTGTGGCTGTCTAACACCAATCTCTGCCTTCATCATTACATGGCGGTCTTCCTATGTGACTGTCCTCAACATCTTACGGATTTGGGGCCCAACCTACTCCCTTATGACTTTGTTGTAACTTACCTAATTACATCTATATAACCATATGCCTAAGCTTTGTGCTGGAGACCAGGGTTGCAAAGAACAATAAAGACCCTATTGTTGAAGAATTCAGGTTTCACAAAGGGAAGAGACAAGGAAACGAATACTTAAAATATCCTGTGGAATGTGCAGATAGAGAATTACTCAAAGGTGGCAAGGAGAAGAGTGTGAGTGAAGCAGCTTTTCTCTAGAAGGAGGGAGAAAAGGTTTAGGAAACAGATGAATGTTTTCCAGTCAAAGGGATAGCATATCCAAAGCCATGGAAGTGTGTGTGTTGGGGGGAGAATATAGCATGTTCAGGTATTATTAGCAGTTTGAGTGATGGGGTGTTTAGTTGCATTGGGTTATTTTTTTTTTAATTTTTTTTTTAACGTTTATTTATTTTTGAGACAGAGAGAGACAGAGCATGAATGGGGGAGGGTCAGAGAGAGAGGGAGACACAGAATCCGAAGCAGGCTCCAGGCTCTGAGCTGTCAGCATGGAGCCCGATGTGGGGCTTGAACTCGGGAACCATGAGATCATGACCTGAGTTGAAGTCGGACGCTTAACCGACCAAGCCACCCAGGCGCCCCTAGTTGCATTGGGTTATTAACAAAGGCAGATGAAAAGCGTAGAACAAAAATTGAGGCCAGATAATGTCTTGTTCACCATAGCAGAAATTTAAATGTTAGTTTATGGGAAATAAAAAGCTAGTTAAAAGCTTTTAAGGAAAGAAGTAATAATATTTGTATTTGTAAGCAGGGAATTAATAACCATATTCTTAAGGGAAGACCAAGGCGGCTTAGCTGAACTAAAGCAATGTCAGTAGAACAAGAAAACAAGGGGTGGCTTCCAGAGATGATTAGCAGGGAGAAGGAATAGAAATAGTGGCTGGGCAAAAGGAAAAATTCAGTTAAGTGTAGAAGAAGATATGGGAGAGAAAATGACACTTAAGATTTCGCTTATTCATGTTCCTCCTTTGGGAGTGCTTTTGCAGGGGGTAGAAACACTACAACAGGTTAAAAATAGATGGGAAAATGGAAATGAAGAGAAATAAATTGAAGTCAAGATGAAAAGTAGCTCTTTAAATGCATACTATATGATTTATTTAATAACTTGATACGAGACAGATGTGACTTGGAATTTAAGTTTATTTATTTTAAGAGAGAGGGAGAGTGAGAGTGAATCCCAAGCAGGCTCCTCACCATCGGCCCAGAGCCCAGTGGGCTTGAATTCACAAACCGTGAGATCATGACCTGAGCCGAAACCAAGAGTAGAACACTTAACCGATTGAGCCACCTAGGCGTCCCTTGACTTGGAATTTCTTAATGGCCAGAGCAAAGAAAGAAGTAGTTTCAGTGCAAGATGCACAATGTCCAAAGGGTAAAAAAAAGAAAACTGAGAATTCAGCTTTCCATGGCACTGAGAACAGAAAGGAATTTCTCCTGTAGGAAAGGGTCAATTTTAGTACACGTAAAAATAGAAGAAGAACAACCAGCACAGGTGAAAATATGCAGGCAAATTCAAGAGAGATGGGGTTTGACAATCGAGACTTGGGAATCGCGGCCGTCAGGTGTATTTGTTCTTCCACATGTTCCGTTGTTATTACCACAAGAATTTCACTAGCAGAAGGCACATGTGAGAATATTGAAGATTACTGGTAAAAGGCTACAAGTTGAGAAAATTGCCACTGAGTTCTATTTTCAAAAAGGGGGCACCTGGGTGGCTCAGTGCGTTAAGCGTCTGACTTTGGTTCAGGTCATGATCTCAGGACTGGTGGGTTTGAGCCCCCATCGGTCTCTACACTGACAGTACAGAGCCTGCTTGGGATGTCTGTCTCCCTCTCTCTCTGCCCACCCCCCTACCCGGACTAGTGTTTGTTCTCTCTCTCTCTTTCTCTCTTTCTCTCTCTCTTAAATAAATAAACATTAAAACTCATAACTCATAACTCCCTGACTGCAGTTAAGACTGACCAAGCCCCAACCACAATCAACAGCAAAGGTGTGTTCTCATCCCTATTACAGGGAAGCATAACTGAGAATTCTTGTCACTACTTCCTTTAATGTTGTACACGTGTGTCAAGCCCGTTCGATCCTCAACTAGTGACTTCAGAATAAAAGAGGCAATACTCAGTCATGACCAAAACGTTTTTTTCAGATAACTAATGTTCACCATATGCCCATCTCTGCTTTCTTGAGAAGTAAGATACACTTCCATATTTTTTCTGTTGCCGATTTAGAGGAAGAATATGTATGCAAGTGATTTAAAGTCTTGAGTAAGTCCATTCCCCTGTTTTGACTTAGAGCTCTCGGCCGCACGCACGAAATCAAAATACAGACCTTCAGAATCCATATGCGTTTTAAGAGACATTTAAGGGAATTCATTACTGCTGTTTAACTTTTTATGCACATCCTGATGGCATCTGCCTAGAATTCCCCAGAAACCACTGGATTCAAGTCTTTATCAGTTTCGTATATAGTATCTCTGAAACCATCTGGTTCTTAACAGTTTAGGGGACACAGTGAAGCGAAATCCTGCTAGTTGCTCTGTACCTAAAGTGGTTTTCTCTTTATCAAATAGAACATAAAGTTTTCACGTTATTTTCTAGTAATCCTTGACTCAGTGATAATAAAGCTTTGGTATATGTCTGCCCTTAGACTGGGCTCAAACTTAGAATTAAAGCACAGAAAAATAATACCCACTTGGCACTGTGCCTTTGTGCTGTGGCAACTAATTTTCAATGTTGCCATCTAAAAAATTCTAGACTAGAAATTCGGCTTCACTCTCACTAAGTAATGAATGTCACAGTCCGCAAAATGATAAGGGAAATACCGGTGTTCCTTGACATCTGAGGTTACTATCCTCTCTCTTTATAAAACAAAAAAGGATATTAATAAACAGTTAATTGTACAGGCACAGTGTAGAAAAAATGAATTTCCAAGAATAGCAGTGTGAATGCTAGATTTTGCTTTCAGGTTCAGTAGATTTTTATCTTGAGTAATAGCTTAAAGGATCAAGCAGCTACTGATTTCATAAGCTCGATCACACACCTCCCAGTAGAAAACAAATTGGCATTCGGAGTTCGTGGATAGACTGCTATTCAAAGTGGCTCCATAGTCATTAAAACGGAGAGTTGGTTTTGTGAATGGCGTCGGTGAAAATTTTTTCTCATGTAAAGAAAGCAGTAGGAATAAACTTTGAGTCAAAGGCAAGTTCTTCTGGTCCCTCATCCACAATGTTTATCCCAGTGGGATATGATCCAGTCTGTGCAATTGCTATGTTCCACAATAATTATAAAGGGCAATAACATGTGGTATGAATAGAACATGTAACAAAGAACAGCAGTAGATGGTAAAATAAACCACTGGTTATGTCAAAACTAATAACTTATTTACTCATGCAGAGTCAATGAGTTAAGAGGTCAGATGAGCCCCGGTGTTCAAGCCTTACTAATCATACACGTGGCTTTTCTGGTTCATCATTTTCAACAGTTCCTTCAGAGCCATTTTAAGGATTATGTGAAATTGACTGGATTTCATTAATGGCTTATGTAAGAACATGTGCTCGTATCTTTGAAAGCGCGGCCCAAGGTACTCCATGTAAGCATTTGCCTTTTTGCAGCTTCTGGAAGAGTGGAGCGTTATAAGAACTCCTGTCATAGATACAGCATTCACTATCACAGAAAACAACATCCATCTTTTTTAGGAATGAAAGTAATTGTACAGTGTGACACCCAAAGCATCTTTAAAATGTTATGTATCATGGTGTACTTAAAAAAAAAAAAAAAACCGGGGCACTTCTCATTGATCTTCCCATTTTACTTTGATTTAAAATGCAGATCTTTTCTTCCTATTGAAATCTTTGCATTTTTATTTATAAACGTATAGGGGGAAAACCCATTTCAGACATATGCAGCCTCATAAATTATGTTTGGTAGTTGAAACAGTATGCACTTATGTCAGGGATTGAACATCCTCCTTTATTAGAATGCTATTTATTGCCACCAGCTGCACAGCTTAGCTAAGAAAGTTCTTGACACCAGCGATTGCTTTTCAGCACCACTGCTTCCGGCTCCTAACAGGGGCTTCTATTTCCAAATGAAGCCACCCCTCTCGAGCTCTTCCTTCTGCCACACAGATACCTCCTGTCATCGTGATGCTGGAGAATCGATGGGGGATGGGACTGTACCCACTCATGCTCTATGATCTCCCAGGCTGTAAATCTCCCATGGCTTGGAGATTTCTTGCCTAATAGCCCTGGCCTGAGAGCTGTCAAATGCATTCGGGGAATCCACCCCACAGTAATGGATTTTTCAAAATTAAGATGTGAATTTAGCTGGTGATCAAAGGGTGTTTCAGAGTCGTTGGCGTGTATTTCAGAAGAGACGGGTGGTGCATATCACAGTAGACCCTGGCCCTTTATTTTATTACATTTTCCAGCAGGGAAAACTAGATAAAGGTAATTATTCTTCTTCCGTTAAAGACTATGATTACACTTGCATGAACAGTTAACCCTGCTGTTATTTTCTGTGCTGCCTGTGTCAATGGCATCCAGGCCATCCAAGCAGGAAAGGTATAGAAATGGGAGCCTCAGCTCATTTCCAACCGTACAGTAAGTCCACTTTGGAAGGTAATCTTCCGAACCACAGATGTGCATGCCAACACCAGCCCGTTCCATTTTTTGTTGACAGGACCTGTGTCTGTGTCTTCGGCGCGCCAGTTTGAACGCTCGCTCCCTTTTTAATGCCTCTGCACATAATTGGGCTCCCAGAGCCCACAGAGCTAACAGCAGCAGTGACAGGGGGAGACCTCCCTCTGTGAACATGGAAATGGAATTTCCTTGCTCTCCTCTAGAAAAGAAATTCCCTCTAGGTCAAGGTTGAGGCTTTCTTCGGTGTGGGGAAGGCAAGCTTACGCAGAAGATACCTTAACCTGTGATCCTGGAGAGCTCTCTTGAAGTGGTGTCAGGCCCTCAAGCCTTCATAAGTAGCAAATTTCTCCCCTTGACTAAACAAGAGGACAAGCAGAAAATTGATTTCTAGACCCTACCTTTGAGATACAGACTGAAAATTAGAACTTTGGCGCACTCTTTCTCCTAACCAAAAGCTCTGACAAAAACAGGCTCTGAGTGGGCTTCGTTCCAGGCTTGGAAATGCAGCTGTTCAACCTGAGATCCCTTTATGGGGCAAAGTCATTGCTCCCTTCCTTGGGTTTTGCTTCTGATTTAACAAGAGATTGGGTTAAACTCGGTCATGGGGCCATGATTTACAATAATATCCACCCTGAAGTTCACCAATCACTTGCCAGGCAAATAGTATTCTCTGCATCATGACAGGGCAGAACCCGGAGCACAAAATGGTCACCTGTCGTTTCCCTGGTGTTACCCACTGGCCGCGAGATGCTGACAGGGATGCCGGACAGCCAGCATGGTTTGTTGCTTGTTAGGTGGGCCAATCTCCACTTGCAGACTGAGTAGAAAGAGCGGGAAGAAAAACATGGATTCAAAACCTCATCTGGAAGAGGGAAGATACTGAATGGAGATGAGGTTGGGCGTCAGTGAGGGTCTGCGTGTATTTCCACATTGGCAGTGGGAGCCTGGGAGGAGTGAGCTCCCAGGCTTCAGAGGCTCTGACCCGCCTGCACGCTGACCTAGAAAAGAAAGAAGAGGAAAGATGGGATTTGGGTAGATTTACTTATTTTTCCTAAAAAGTGCATGATTAAAAACAAAAGGAACTCCTCTCAGGTGACTTGGTAAAATGTCCCAAGTTGATGTGCTCTCTCTAATGAGGTTGAAAGTGGACAGTGTATTCTAGAAAACTAAAGAATGAGAATCAGGTTTTTTTTGTTTGTTTTTTAAAAGGGGGATTACCAGGAAAAGACAGACAACACCAGCACTAGAAATGGAACCTTAGAACATAAGTTGAGTACATGGCTTGAGGAAGTCCAGAGAAATGTGGTTACTGTCTTCTTTCAAGATGATCCATTTCCTGAAATGTCACGTAGTGGAGTCTGATCCATTCATTTAATATTTATTGGTGATGTTAGCAACATATAGTTGAGATAGAAAAATAGGGAGATAAAAAATATTCCAAAAGCCAGAAGTTCGAACCTGTTTCCTCTGTCTTGTGACAGCAATTTTAATTCATTCTGTAATATCTATTGAGCAAGTATTAATTGTATGCCTGCTAAGGGCCAGATACTATAGTAGGTGCGACGGATCTTTAAATTCTCTAATTTCTAGGATTTTACCCTCTACTGTAACTGAGATTTATAACAAATTTTTAGGAGCCTATTGAGCCAATTTGGGGAAAGTCTGCCTTCACTCCATGTTGTAAGAAGCCTTTTCAGGGAGGTCTACCATTTATATCACTTTGCCTAAACTTCTTCAAGCTATTACAGACTTCTCTCTTACTCATATAAAATTTCCTCACTTTAAACTTTCCAAAGGAGTTTCATTTAGCAAGTAGAGAAATGTTAAAAATTAGAATTATGTTAGTTCTCCCATCTTTGTCAACGAAAGAATACTTATTAACTAAATATGATTTCCATTTCAGGAAAATAAATACTTGTGAATAAATCAATTAACTGATATTCTGATGTCCTGCCAGATATTCTCCATTTATTATATCAGATCAGTAGAATAAACATCGCTAAATGGCACTAACAATTATCATTCATCTCAAATGAACCAAGTAGAATTAAGTGACTCAGTCCACAAGATTATCTCTCAGTTGCAAGAATGTAAAATAGCAATTTCAGCAGTTAGACCAAATGGAATAACACAGAACAAAGTCACTTGAGTGCACATGGAATCCAGACCAGACTATCTAAGCTGCAGTTCTGTAGGACCTTGTGCAAATTGAACATGTTCTCAATGCCTCGTCTGTAAAGTGGGTATGATAACTTAGCTCTCACGGAGAATAAGTTGTTTTAAATGTGCTAAGCACACAATAAATGGTAGCTATGTTTATTATAATGTCAAAAATATTTTTAAATGAATATACATAGAAGATTTTGCATTTATCTTTTGCTTGCTATGGGCAGAAAACTTAGTAAGGGCAGTTACACCTTTACACCATTATTTAATACAATAGTTGGCTTTCCTGGGTAAATTCATCTCTTTTCTCTAAATGTTACACTCACTCTTGTGTCATTTTGCTGCTTACTAAGACTAAATACCAGTGCTCTCCCACACCTAGGGAGCTCCTAAAATCCCCTCAGAACCTTGCCTGACTTGTAGAAGTAAGATGATAAATCTCCTTCCCCTCCAGTTTGAACAAGCTACTTGCACAACACAAACACGGAGCGCACCAAGGCTTGTAAGTCAATGTTTACATTACATCCTAGCGAAGGATTTTTTGCAATGTGCACAGTTTAAAATGTAGGCTTCTTGCCAGGGCCGCAGTCTTGTCTACCTAATTTGTTTTCTAGGCTCACATTGGACCATGATGGGGGCTTAGCAGGAATGCTTCTAGAATGTTTTATGCTGCTTATCATCCAAAGAGTGAGGGTTGGGGTAGAGAAGACCAGAGAGGCATTTCATCCTTCACACCTCAAGAAGTGAGCCTAACAGCAACCATGAGGCAGATGCCAGGAGAAAGAGGATAACCATATGAGGAATGCCCTTTGAAAGAGCTGCCGTCTGGGCTAAAAGAATATCAGGTGCCCTAAAGGGGAAGAGAATTTATGGCAGGTCCTCCTGAGAATTGTGTATGTGTAAAACCCTTCACCCAACCCCGCCCTCCAGGGTTCCCTCTGAGACAATTTTGAGACTCCCCATAAAGACTGAATGTTATATTCATGTCTACTGTAAAAAAAAAAAAAAAAAAAAAAAAAAAAAAAAACTAGAAGGACTGTTCTAGACCTCAGAACCATGAAGAATCCACCTTAAAGTACACAGAGGTGACAACATGTAAGACAATGGTTTTTGAGTTTGGCTACACATTGGAGTCACTAAGGAAGCTTTATAAATGCTAATGCTGTCTCCCACCCCAAAGGTTTGGTGCCAGATGTGGCCTGCACATCAGGATTTAAAGTTCCCCCATGGTTCTAAAATACAGTTGAGAAACACTGCTCTATATAGTAAATAACCTGAAAGCTGAATAACAAAATGGTAAGGGTGTGCACTGTGCCCCAAGCTTTCCCAGGACTTGGCTCTAGAGGTGAAGTGACACTATAGTAAAACACTGGGTCCTATCACTGGCCCTTTAAACTTCTTTCCAAATATTTATCGAGTATTTACCATGTGCACAATTCTAGATCAATTCTCAAAAGGGATCAGGTGATAAGCTTCTTAAAGAATAGAATCCCTTTTCAGAAAGCACTTTCCTTACTCTCTCCAGTAACTTGTTGCCCCACTCCCCCTCAAAGGGAGGCCAGCTAATTATTAATGTGGCAATTTTTCTCTTTCCTAAGAAGGTTAATTAAAAATCACCCTGGGGGCACCTGGCTGGCTCAGAATAGCACACGACTCTTGATCTTGGGGTTGTAAATTCAAGCCCCACATTGGGTGCAGAGATTACTTAAAAAATCTTAAAAAATAAATAAAAAATAAAGCAGCTTGTACAGGCTATGACCACCTATTTGAAATTGTTAGAAATAAAGAAGGAGATGTAGATCTATGGATGCATTTTTTCTGTGCTTTCTAACAAAGTAAAATTGCAAAGAAGTCAACGGGTCAACAAGCATCTCAGGGGACTGCCTACACACACTCACCCACTGGGTTTTCCAGGAGCTGGAGCCACCCAAAGAGAGAAGAGTCAATGGATAGGAAGGAAGAAAATTTACCTATAACAGGCACAGAGGTAGAGAAAGCAAGAAAGCAGAAGAAAGATGGAGCAGAGAGTGGAGAAAGGTGAAAGAGAAGAGGAGGATGGTTTCATTGAACAGGAAGTCATCATCTCCTGGGGTTCAAAAAGAGTTCAAAAAGATTTGCTTAGAACTCTCTCAAGATAAAAGTAAAAATTATGAAAACAAATGCATTTTATTTTACAAATAAAATACATTTTATAATTCAATGCAGTACTTCCTAGAATCAAGAGGAGTGGGTCAAGTACTGATTTTTTGGTGGTGGTTGTAATTTGCCCAACATTGCATAATACACCTGTCACTTCACATTTCACTATGGAGGCAGGAGGCACAATACTATCACTTGGAAAATAAGAAAAATTTTTTTCAACTTGGTTTTTCCAAAGGTCTCTCTTGAAGCCTTTGATATTCACATTCTCTGTTTAGTCTCCTCTTCCTTCTCCGTAATTTCTCCTCTCTAGTTGTTGACTAATCTCTACCAAATCCTTATATTTTGAATAGTGGTTTAAAAGTGATTTATGCAGTTCACCAATATCACGTTCAGTGATTTCACAAAATTCTATATCTTTTGAAAGATACGTAATTTTTCTTAGCAATTTGTTTGTATTCCATTGCATCATAATGTTACCTTTGTATGTTTGATAGTAAAAGACTGACTAGGATGTTGACACACTGGGCCCACATAAATTTTCTGCTAAGCCATGAAAGATAGTTGGATGGGGACTAATTGTACAAGTGGTTAGTTTGGTAATGGATAATTCTAAGTAATCACTTTTCCCTAAATTGCCTGGTAACTTCAGAATTTGGGTATGAATAACCAGATAATGAAGGTCTTCATGCATAAAAGCCAGTTTTCAAGGTGAATCCAGATATTTTCCCTCCTTACTGTATTTTTCCCACCCCAAGGATGGTGACTGGCTACCTTGGGAGGCAAGAATCTCTACTAAAATCAGAAGTGGTTCTTATTATATTTGCCCACAGGTGAATGTTGGAGTAATTGAAGTGTCATTTTGTGAAATATTATCTAATAGATACCAAGAGCTGAAATAAACTCATGAGTGAGTGGTATGTTATAGAAGTTATTAATAACCAGTGTTATAAATAGCTGGGTATAAAATTAATTGATGGTGCCTGCATTATTTTACAACTTAAAATCCACCAGTGATATGGCTCTTCTTAGTCTTATCCTACATGAGTCAAGAAGAGGACAATGAAGGGTCATAAACACCATGGAAGCTGGACCAGAAAACATTCAAGAGAAATACATTCAAGGTTACATAATTGGAATCTACTATTTCTATTAGGACAAATATATTATTTGTTGCAGTAAAAGTATGTACCCTACACATTGTTTTCTATCGTACTTAACTGAAACAGTCCTTTTAGGAAAGGGACAGAGAGAAGGAAACCTCCCCTCAACTGAACACTCAATTTTTTAACTGTGAGATCCACATAGTTAAATGTACACATATGAATGAACAGAGTAAATGATCAAAATGTTCTGAGTTTGATGCAACAAAGCCTAACATTGATTCTCAGAAGCTAAAGAAATTTCAAGTAACTTCAAATCAGATAACAAGGTAGATAATGGTATAGAATGAGTCTAAAAATCTCAAGCTAAATGGCAGATGTCAGCCAGGATTCACAAAAGGAAACTCACCTGCTCAAAGCACCTCTGCTTAAAAAATAAAACAGTAATAACAAAAAATGGTGAATTTTAAAATTCAGTAAGTAGGGACAAATGTCAAGAATTCAATAGGCACAGAAGTATTGATTATCACAATGTTTAATAAAAGGAATAATAAACACTGAAGAAAACCTGAGAAAGAAAAGATAATTTCTGGCAACTTTGTTTACCTCTCTCTAAAACCAGCAAGCAAGGAAAGAAGCCTCTTTTAAGCCAGGGTATTGTAATATTCTTTTCCATCATGGAATCCCAAATCAAGTTTCTAACCTCAAGAACCAGAAACAAGTGGCAATATGGTCAATTTGTGTAATCAGCCAATGCAGAGACCAGTCAATGCTGAAGGAAAATCATCCTGGGAAGCTTATTATGCCCAATTTAAAATAATAAGCCAAATGAACCATCAGACTAAGGAACAGAAAGCACTATTTCTTGCTGACAGTCTAAAAGGAACTACTTTTATTGTGCTAAGCAATTTGTCAGGGAGAGACATAAAGAGCTCTCTGGCATTATTAGCACATTAACCAGACATTTTATAGCTGGACACAAGGCAGGATTGGCCGGAGTGAAATTTAGGAATTCTACTAGAAAAAGTGGTTAGTTCACCAACCAGATCAACTCAAGAGACTGAGTAATGAATGCGTCAAATGTATCCAGATGCCCCGAGGACCTAACAAGTATCTGAACTCCATTTTCTGAAGTCCTTTATAAGTCATCAACTATATCAAAATATAAAGTTACATTATTTTGGTTTTAAATTTAATATTATAAGTACTCTTTTAAAGGCTTAATATTTAGTAATCTTCCTGATAAATCTTGGGAGAAAACACTGCTTAAAGTAAATGAGTACAGAATAGGTAGATTAGAGACATCAAAGATTTATGCTAACGCAAATGTTGGCTAAGATCAATCTGCTTTAAGCGTTCTTAAACTTTTGCCTCTGGAAGAATCATCTTGGAAAGCTTGTTACAAATACAGTTTCTAGTGCTTCTTCATCTCGGAGGATCCTGATTCAATAGGTCTGCAATGAGGCCTAGAAGTCTCTATAATTAACAATCTTCTCTGGTTATTCTGGTGCACATCAAAGTTTGAGAAGGCAAAAAATAACATTATCAAAAAGATATGTGACCTCCAAAAAGACAATTTTGTGGAAAAAATATTAAGAATTGAATAAATGGGATAATACCACATTGTTAATTGGAGAGATAAATGTAATATAATAAAAACCTCTCTACAACTGCCAGAGCCATGAGTACATGCTCTGAGAGACACATAGATCAAAGTAGGTTCAAGAGTCTTACATGTGAGGCAGAAAAAAAAAGGCTCATGGTTGAATGGCACCAAAATTTTGTTTGTTACAGAGTATTAGCTCATTAACATACCTTCCCATCTAAAAAATTACACGCATCTTTTCAAACAATGACAAAGCTCACAAGTAAGGAATATCCAAGGGGCCAAAAGTAAAGATTCAAATGGTAACTGTGAGCTGACCCTGTTCTGGATAAATCTTCAAATTGTGAGGGGCTAGGTAATTTGTGAAAAAAGAAACCTAAAAAATATCTGTTGGAAGCAAGGGAATAAGAAATCTTTATTTTTTTTTTCAAATGAGTATGGAATATGGGATAAAAGTAATGACATAATAAGAGATATTTTTTAATTCTAGAATATATTAAAAAATAGCATAATTAAAATATTGGCTAGGAAAATATAGTTGATGGAAGGGTAAAAAAGATTTACCTTGAGAACTTGTATCTACAATCCTATAATCCTATATTTATACTTACTATACATCTATATACATAACATATTATACTCTATTACACATACACAGTTTATAATGCATGATCTGGGCATCTTATCAAGAACATAATATAAAAAGTTGTTCTATGTAGGTGATACTGGGCCAGCTGGAGGAAGTAAAGGAAAACCCTTTCTGGACAAACAAACCCTCAACTCCAGATGTAGAGTTTCCACAAATAAAGCCCTATTTAACATGACATGACCATCCAAAATGACAAAATACAAAAAGAAGCAATTTCCCATGACTCTTTGATGGAGTAAGCAGCCAAATAGCAGAATTAGATCTCAAAAACTTCAAAGAAAATTATCATACAAATTTTAAATAAGTACTCGAAGTGGTTTTAAAATGTAAAAGGCGGAGGGACACCTGGGTGGCTCATTCGGCCAAGCATCCGACTTTGGTTTAGGTCATGATCTCATGGTTCATGAGTTTGAGCCCCATGTTGAGCTCTGCTGACGGCTCAGAGCGTGGAGCCTGCTTCTGATTCTGTGTCTACTTGTCTCTTTGCCCCTCCCCCACTCACGCTCCGTCTCTGTCTCAAAAATAAATAAGCCTTAAAAAAATTTTTTTTAAATGTAAAAGGAGGAATGAATAAATTATCTGTTTTGTTTTTATTTTGAATAAATAATTTCAAAGAACTTTCAAGAAATACCAGGCAGATGTGAAGAGAAAGTAAGTAGGACCGAAAAAATTACTCAAAGGGAACAGAAATAGGGAGTTAGAAAATATAAAAGAGATATTAAGAGACATGGAGGACAAAATGAAAATTTCTGAAACTTGCCTAATGGAACAAATCCAAAGTATATGACAGGGAGAGTATTTCAAGTTACAGTATCAAGAGAATTCTAGAATGGAACAATTAAACTCAGGAATCACAATGACTCTCAAGCAGTATAAATTAACCTAAACACACCTGGATAACAATTACTTAATAAAGGTAAAAGAAAATTTTTAGAAAATATAAAACCATTCATTATCAGCACAACCCTACTAGAAATTGAACATAGAAGGAAACCGATTAATAGGTGGGCAACTCTAAGTAAGTGCCAACCAGATAGAATAATAGTAACAATGATTAGTTTGGGGGTGACAATAGAAAGGTAAAATTATTACACAACAATATCTAACAAAATGGGAAGAATTAAAGTTATATTAAATCTTTGTCTCAGATGAAGGTAAAGATACGGGTTAGTCTTAGAACTATTTAATTTATGCATATGTGTTAAACGTTTAAAGGTAAACACCACAAAACTAGGAATAAGCCTACTAATTCCAAATTGGTAGAGGGAAAAAATTAAAAATGTAATCAATCCAATAAAGTGACATAAAAAAGATAAAAAGAATCCTAAAGAAACAGAGTAAGAGGATTTCTGTTTCCAACCAAGATAAAGTAACAGGGACTAGATTTTATCATCCTGACTGAAACAACTAAACAAATAAGTAAACAAATGAAACCATCATTTCAAGTCTCTATACGTCAGGCAATGAAGGTGAGTGCTCTCTTGAGAAATATAAAACAAACTATGTGCATCTTACCCTTGGTCCAGCTTAGTGCCTTGAGAGGTTTCCAGGTGCCATGTAGGGAAATGGAGTTCAGATACATACAGCCCAGCAGACTCAGAAATGAGAGTCTGAGGGAGCTAGAGTTCACAGGACCAAGGCCCAGAGAAGTGAGAGTGGTTTCGAGAGAGAACTCGAGATGAACAGAGGGTGCCCTGGGTTTTCAGCAAAATACTAATCAATGCACGTGTATAAGGAAACTGGGTGAGGCTAGGAAAAGGATCATCTGAAAATTATTACAGGAAACAGTACCAGGTGCTTATACAGGGCTAGAAATAGTTAATATATCCAACAGGCAGACTGGAAATGCAAAATTAATGATGTGTTTCACAGATATTTTGGAAGGATCTTTCATCATTAGTGGGGAATCATTACCTCTAGACTAAGCACTACTCTGTTCCCACTAACAAATGCTAAAAGCAAGACCTTGCTAAAACAACATTGAAAAAGAGAAACAAAGCTGAAGGACTAACACTGCCTGATTTCAAAACTGACTATAGTTACAGTACTCAAGAAAATGTGGTACTGCCATCAAAATAGATAAATCAATGGAACAGAAAAGAGACCAGAAGTAATGCACATTTTTCACAAAGGTGCACAGACAATTGATTGGAGAGGAGATAGTCATTTCAACAAATGATGCTGGGGCAATTTTATATCCACATTCAAAAAATGAAATCCAATTCATGCCTTGCATCATATAAAAAATTAACTCAAGATCGATCATAAACCTAAATGTAAAATCTAAAGCCATAACATTTCTAGAGAAAAACAAGAGAAAAATTTTTATATGACATGGAAATCATGATCCATAAAAGAAAAGCTGAAAAATTGAATTTCATAGAAACTATAAACTTCTGTTCTTATAAAGACACTGTTAAGACATTAAAAAACCACAGTCTAGAAAAAAAAAATTTGTAAGTCATACATCTACTAACAGAACCCATGTCCATAAAATATAAAGAGTTCTTAAATCTGAATAATAAGAAAACAATCAAATTTTGAAAAAGGGCAAATGATTTGGATACTTCACCAAAGAAGATACATGAATTGTAAGCAAATACATGAAAAGATACTCAACATTACTAGAAATTAGAGAAAGGCAAATCAAAATCACTTAAGCTGCTATTGCCCTGTATTCAAATGGCTAAAATTTAAAAAGATGGACCACACCAAGTGTTGACGGAGGATGTGGGGAAACTGAAACTCTCATACGCTGCTGGTGGGAACTTGGCAGTTACTTGAAAAGTTAAACATATAACTACTATATGACCCAGCTCCAGGTATGTAAACTAGAGAAATGAGTGCATATATTCATACAAAGACTAGTAAGCAAATGTTCTTGGTTTTATGTGTAATAGCCCCAAACTGGAAACAACCAAAGATGTCCATCAACAGGTGAATGGATAGGGGCACCTGGGTGGCTCAGTTGGTTGAGTGCCCAGCTTTGGCTCAAGACATGATTTCATGGTTAGTGAGCTCAAGCTCCACATCAGGCTCACTGCTTTCAGTGCAGAGCCTGCTTTGGATTCTCTGTCCCCCGCGCTCTCTCAAAAATGAATAAACATTTTTAAAAAAACTTGAAACAATAAAGAATACAAATTAAGAGAGGAGGAAAGTGTGCTGGATATCTTTTTTGGCTTTCCAGATTTGCGCTCATGTGCTCTCCCTCAGCACACATGATCTTGCTGTCCTATGTGCTCTCCCTCGATACATACATACATACATACATACATACATACATACATACATAATATTCTACCCTGCTCTAGGCCCTGAGAGACTGACTTCTGTGGACAAAATCTGGAGAATTCCTTCCTGTCTGGATTCTGTTTGGGTTGAGCCAAAGGGGAGGAATAGCAGAAAATCAGAAAGCAGAAGGAGAATAAGATCAGGTATTGATTTCCTCAGCTTTCTCACTGCACGTTACATGAGGCTGGCTGAATCCCTCAACCAGGGGTTTCAGTTCCTATAAAGTCAGGCTACATGTGGCCTGCCCTGTCTCTAGGTCCCAATACCCACTTCCTCTCATTCCTTCAGTCCTTATGATGGAAATGAACCTAGTCATTACTGGATCTGGAGTACTTTGTTTTTGGTTTCCCTATGTCCTGAGCACAACTTTGTATATAGTTTTGTTTTTTTTTTTTTTTAAACCTTCCTTACCCTGCTATGGTGCCATGTGCTTCCTGCTAGGATTTTAACTTATGAAAAGATGGCCAAACATGTTCAGAAATCATATAAAACTCTCCAATTAAAAGACTAATGACATGGGGCGCCTGGGTGGCTCGGTCAGTTAAGCATCCGACTTCAGCTCAGGTCATGATCTCATGGTCCGTGAGTTTGAGCCCCGCATCAGTCTCTGTGCTGACAGCTTAGAGCCTGGAGCCTGTTTCAGATTCTGTGTCTCCCTCTCTCTCTGCCCCTCCCCTGTCATGCCCCTCCCCTGTCTGCCCCTCCCCTGTTCATGCTCTGTCTCTCTCTGTCTCAAAAAATAAATAAACGTTTAAAAAATTAAAAAAAAAGACTAATGACAGGTTTAATTACAAAGCAATTAAAAAAAAAAACTCTATGCTATTTACAAAGTGGGATGTTTAAAACACAAGGGCGTAGAAAGGTTATGAGTACAAGGATGAAAAAATACACCATGCGAATACTAACCAAAGTAATGTGAGTGAATATATCTTTAATAACACCCAGGGGGGTGCCTGGGTGGCTTAGTTGGTTGAGTGTCCAACTGCAGCTCAGGTCATTTCATAGTTTGTGAATTCAAACCTGCATCAGGCTCACTGTTGTCAGCACAGAGCTGCCTTCGGATCCTCTGCCCCTTCCCCACTCACATTCTCTTTGTTTCTCTGTCTCAAAAATAAATAAAACATTTTTTTTTTAAAAACATTATTAGGAATAAAGAAGGTGACCAAATAATAAAAAGAAAACTTCACCAGAAAGGTGTAACTAGTCAAAATATATATTCATTATTTAACAAATAATCTCAAATTATATAAAGCAAAAAATGGACTGAATTACAAAAAGTTGACAAATTCATAAACATAGTGGAAGATTTCAACATACCTCTCTCAGTGATAGATTTAAAAAAAAATTTTTTTTAAAGAAAAATTACTTAGGATGTAAAAAATTTGAACCACCCAACAATAAGACCACATAATTTATAAACACATTTACCAAAGAATGCCATAAAGCAATTTTCCATAAATATGAAAAGATAGGCATTAAAAGAGTTCTCTCAAGTTTAGTTGGAAACTAGTAACAAAACAATTCCTATGCATAAAGAAATACTTCCAGAAAAGGATTATTCAAACGAACAATAAATATAAAAAAGTACCTGAGGTCATTACTTATCAGGGAAATGCAAAACCAGAGTAAGATACTAATACCCACAAAAATGGCTAATATTAAAAAAGATTGACATTATGAGTGTTAGCAAGAATTCTGAAGCATTATTATCTTCCTATTGCTGGTGGGAGTGCAAACTGTTGAAACCATTTTGAAAACTGGCAGGACCTCCTAAAGTTAGGTATATGTCTCCCCTATGACTCAGTATTTCCACTCCTAAGTATATACCTAAGAGAAATGAATGCATGTATTTACCATAATGGATCTAAGAGAATGCATGTGGAAGTTTTATTGACAGCAACTCCAAACAAAAACAATCCAAATGTCCATCAACAAGAGAATGGATGAATTGTGTTACATTTATACAATGCGATATTATAGAAGAGCAAAGGGAATGAATTTCTGGTATAAAGAAGGACATGGATAAATCTCATGGGCATTATGTGAAGTAAAAGAAGCCAAACATAAAATCTATATATTACAGGGGCGCCTGGTGGCTCAGTCAGTTAGTTGGGTGTCCAACTTCAGCTCAGGTCATGATCTCAGGGTTTGTGGGTTTGACCCTAGCATCAGGCTCTCCCTTGTCAGTGCAGAGCCCACATCAGATCCTCTGTCTCCATCTCCCATTCGTACTCTCTCTCTCAAAAATAAACAAACATTAAAAAAAGAAAAAAAAAAAAAAAATATATATATATATATATATATATATATATATATATATATATACTATATTATTACCTTTATAAGAATTCTAAGAAAACTAATCTACAGAGACATAAACCAGAATAATACTTATTTCTGGGGTAAGGTATTAACTGAGAAACAATGCAAAGAAAGCTTCTAAGTAGTAGAAACGTTCTAAGTCTTTATCTGGGTGATAGAATATTTCTCTTTCTTCTCTCTCTCTCTCTCTCTCCATTTCTTTGTCTTGATACACCCACCCACACACACATACACACATATATATACACTATACATACACTCAAATATTTGTAGATATCATATATATCATGTTATATATGTATACATAAGTAAAAACTTATCAGAATGTATACTTAAGCTTGATGCTCTTCGCTGTATACATGGTGCGGGAATGTGGCTGGCTCAGTGAGTGAAGCATGGACTCTTGATCTCAGGGTCATGAGTTCAAGCCCCACATTGGGCAAGAAGCATACTTAAAAAAAATACATATATGGAGATATATATATATATATATACATATATATATATATAGATAGATAGATAGATAGATATAGATATAGATATATTAAAGACTCATCAATTTGGAAGTTAAAGAAATCGAACTAGCTATTTGAATTTTACTTAAAGATGAAAACAAAATGAGATAGTTTTACCAAAAAACATATAATCCCTTCCCTACACAAAATAGAAAAAGAGAAAAAGTACTTCAACTTACAAGTCTAATATAACTTATGTGCCAAAAGCAGATAAGAGTATGATAAGGGAAATTTATAAGCCTGTGTCACTGATGAACACCGGTGGAAAAGTCCTAAAGAAAACTGTAGCATACGAAATGCAAGAGAGAAAAGATACTATGAACTACTGGAGCTTATCCCCAAAATGCAAGCATGATTTAACGTTTGAAAATCTGTTAATGTATTTCACTATACTAACAGAATGAAGTTCCAGATATCTGCATAGAAGTCCTCCTGAGTCTTTGGCTAAATACTGATCTGTTTATAGTCATAGGATAAGGATTCACAAGGTTGGGTAAAGAGTCACCCAAGAATACCAAGAAGTTATAAGCTGAAAAATTCTCAGAACTCACAAAGGGCTGAGAGACCAATGAATTCTAAACAGAAGGGAGAGACCTCTTTGAACACCCAGAACATTCATTAGAGAACCCAGAAGGATTATTCCTTATCAGTAAGGTTGAATTAGCCTTAGAGTATAAATACTCTAGAGCTACCCTTACAAAGCTTAAAAACAAGCCTCAAGAGGATCACGCTGTTGTACAAATGATCTGGGGGGAGAATGTGTGTGTTTGTACACTATTCTTTAAAGAAAAACAATATCTGGCATGCAAATAAACCAAAAATACTAGACATGACAAAAAGCAGAAGACTGTCACAAAACAGGGAGAACATGAATTCGGTACAAACAATCCAAAAATGACAGAGATGATAGAATTAGCAAAAGGACTTAAAAACAGCTATTGTACATTGGGGCACCCGGGTGGCTCAGTCGGTTGAGCATCCGGCTTCGGCTCAGGTCATGATCTCACAGGTCGTGAGTTCAAGCCCCATGTCAGGCTCTGTGCTGACAGTTCAGAGCCTGGAGCCTGCTTCAGATTCTGTGTGTCTTTCTTTCTCTGCCCCCAACCCACTCACATTCTGTCTCCATCTGTTTCAAAAGTAAATAAACATTAAAAATATTTTAAAAAACAGCTATTGTACATATATTCAAGAATTTAAAGGAAAACATGAACATAATATGAAGATAAAATATATATTTTTTAAAAAATTAAGTAGAAGTTTCCCTCCTGGCAGGGCTAAGAGATGGGTTCAACAAGACAGAACAATCTACAAACTCAACTTTTAATGTGAGAAACTACAAGGAAGTTTTAGAGGAGGTAAATGTAAGGGCCAAGGGAACCCCACAATGGGCCACTTTGGCACGAAAATTATTTTGAGTTAAAAGTGATCAAAACCCAGGAGATTGAGGAAAAGTTCTTTACCCCCTCCTCAACTACCTAAATCTGCATGGGAAAGGAGAGCCTATAGCACCCAGGAAAGTACTATTAAACAGAGATTCCTCTTTACCTAAGAAACTATCTGCATAACAGGGACACCTGTACTTCCCAAATATCTCCTCTCACCTTCCTGCTAAGGGTCTTCTTCCCCTTTGTCTGTTCACACCCCTACCCCTCTCCTTAGCTCAGGATATTATGTTACCCTCATGTTGCCTGATTGTCTTTGGAATTTCATGTCTGTGTGGATGCCCCATACATACGGAAACCATATTTGACTTTCTCCTGTTAAAGAAATAAGGAAGTAAAAACATAGAGCTGAAAAATGAAATAACTGAAGGGGAAAATTGACTGGATGAACTTACCAGCAGATTTCATACTCTGAAAGAAAACATCAGTAAGCTCGAAAAATAGGATATAAATTAGCCAAATTAAAGCACAGAAGAAAAGATGGTAAAAAAAAATTAAACAGAGCCTCCATAACCCGTGGGGCAATTTAGAGGTCTAACATATGGGTAATTGGAGATCTTGAAGAGGGGAAAGTGGAGAGGGAGAAGAAACACTTGGCTGAAAATTTTCCAATTTTGTTGAAAAATGGAGAACTCGAGATCCAAACAAGCTCAATAGACCCAAGGCAAAATAAACAATAAAAAATTACACCAAGGCACATTATGATGTTATGATTAACAGAACTCAGGTCTGTTTCACATTAATGATTGTTTATATGATTCTGCTCTGAACTTAAAATTAGGGCCAGATGTCCACAAAAAGTCTTGTACACAAGTGTTTATAGCAACTTTATTCTTAATAGCCCCAAAATGGAAACACTCAAATTTCCATCACCAATTAAATGGATAGACAAATAATGGTATATCTATACAATGAATAGTACTCAGCAATAAAAAGGAACTGGCTATCCATACACCCAATAACATGGGTGAATTTAAAAGTATTTTGCTAAGCAAAGAAGCCAGAAACAGAATGCATACAATATGATTGCATTTTTATGAAAATCTAGAACAGACAAGACAAATCTAAAGTGACAAGAAGACTAGTGTTTGCCTCTGGCTGTGATTTGGTGTTAGTTTTGATCATAAATGAGCCTGAAGGAATTGGTCTATATCTTGCTTAGAGTGGTAATTATATGGATGTATACATTTGCCTCAAACTATACACTTAAGATTGGGTCCGTTTTTATTGTAAAAATTATACCCCAACCATGTTGATTTTAAAAATTAGACGGGCACCTGGGTGGCTCAGTCAGTTAAGCGTCCAACTCTCGGTTTCAGCTCCAGTCATGATCTCAAGGCTTCGGGAGTTGGAGCTCCGCATCAGGCTTTGCACTGGCAGCACAGAACCTGTTTGAGATTCTCTCTCTTCTTTTCCTTTCTCTCTACCCCTCCCCCACTTGCACTGCCTCTGTCTCTCTCAAAAAAAAAAAAAAACTTTTAAAAAAACTAGAAACATAAATTTTCTAGCAATATAAAAGTAAACTATAAATAAATTACTCAAATATGCAAACTCATATGGAGAAAATTACAAGATATGACTGAGGACATACAGGAAGACCTAAATGGATGAAGAGCTATTCCATGGTCGTAGAAGGGCAGCCTCAATATAATGAAAATGTCAATTTTCCCTCAAGCCCAAAATCCAAAGAGCAAAGGGCCAAAAGAGCCATGAAAATTTTCAAGAATAACTATCAGTGAAGGTTGAGGGAAAGACTAGAAATGATATGATAAAAATGAAAACAAAAGCTTGAAAACATCTGTATGGCATCATAAGAAATGATCTCACAGCATTTTTTAAAGAAAGAAAATGATTCTGTTTTTAAAGAAAGCAGCAGCAGAGAATTTATATATTTGTCACAGTAAATTACTCCCCTCCAGTAACCGCTAATTAAGCTCTTTTAACATTAAAACCAGTGAGAGAGAGAAATTCTTAATATGAACAAAAAAACAGGGCATTTGTCTAGCACTAGCCAGTTAGGGTTCTGGTTTGTTAGTTGATTACTTACCTCACCGAACCCCCAAAAGAACTGTCCAAAGTAAAATTTATCTTGCCAGAGAAATAAGACAGAAGAAATGTTATGGAATCTTAACATCTTAACTCCGTAGGCTCCCAGACTATTGACTACAACATTCCTCTTATTTCAGTTTGTCTTCTGGTTATAACTGGGGTGGGCAATGGGTAAGGAGAGGAGAGAACAATAATCCTGATAGGTGATCTTCTCAGGCTCTTGCTCATCCTTTTTACCTACCTAGTCCCTTAGGACAAAAGTCACATCTTCTATGCTGCCACGGGCTAGGGCTAGGCACTGTGGCATACACTCTAAAGAGAACCTTCCAAGCTGGGTTGGAATATGTTAAATAGGGAGATAAAGTCATTTAGAAAATGATTTTCTCAGTCTGGACAATACTTGAACTTTCATTGTTGAGGAGGTCAGTTTGAGACTCCAAGCTTATCAGGGGCCTCTTTGTTCCAGGTTGACCTGTCCTCTACCTCCTTGGCCAGTAACCTTCATGACTAAGGCTGGAGGCAGAGACTGTATCTGGACTAATACAATGAAATCAGAGATAACTTTACATTGTTATGTATATACAGGAGTACATACTAATTAATTTGGTACCTAGTGACTAGAAATCCAGTAATCATAGAAATCAATCGACTTATACCCTTCTTGGGAAAAAAAAAAAACTATTTCTTTTTAATCTTGAAAAGCCAAGCTGATTTTAATTAGGAAATAAACTTGTTACGAGAAATCAAATCATGTTTAAAGTGTTACTTTCAATAGGATGTTATCTATTGTAAATGATAATGTGTCTATGGACAGGGATGGGAAAAACAATACCAAAAATAAAAACAGGTCACTTGTTAAAGTGAAGGCATATTATTTTCTTCTTTATATTTCTGATATTCTTGTTAAAATGTTGGCTCTACAACAGAATTATTGTTTCAACTGAGGAGTCCATCTGGAAACTCAATAACAATCCTGTGGAGGGTTGATTTCATCTCTGTTGTTACTAACCATTTTCTAGCTCCTTAGTCAACCTAATGTAATTTGAGAGGTTCAGAGTAAATGAGGACACTAATACCAGCCTCCACTATTCCTTCTTTTCCCAACATCCACCCCCCTCACCGCCTTTTACAGTCAGTGGAATCCCCATTGTCAAGTACCTTAGTCAACTTTGAGTTCTCACATGCAATGTATCAGTTATTGATTAGAGACCATAGCAAATGAGATGCATACAATATTAAGTATGGTCAGGAAGAAGTAAAACCTTTTCACCTCTCTAAGCCATATCACCAATCATCTGAACCAGGAACACGTTTTTGCAGTGTGGTCTCACATCTTTGTAAGAAAGCTATGTTGGAGCTTGAAAAAGGTCCAGAGGGCAGTCACTGAATGATTGCATGTGAAGATCTAAGAGTAGATTTTACCTAATTTTCTAGAAGGCATGTAAGTGTCGTCTAGTAGATCAATCAGAGGCTGTAAAACTTGCCCAAGGTCGTGCATCACAGCCAGATTTCCAACACAGGCTCACCAGCCTCTGGGTAAATGTTCTTAACATCTACATGATTGTATAATTCTACAAATTAAGAAGAATTTGGACTTTTAGGCAGTAAGGAATTTAGATTTGGGGGCAATAAAGACTCAAAACAAATTTTTGACAACTTTATGCCCAAATATGTCAATAATTTTATTTCGGTTTTGCTATTTGGAGAAATAAACTCCCAAAATCTACTTTGATACCCTAAATTAGGAAGTAATTCCATTTTAGGAATTTATACAACAGATAGAGCACACATGTACATGAAGACATATGTACAAGCATATTTGTTGCAGTGTTTGTGTTCACAAAAGACAGGAAATCAATCTAAATGTTTAGCAATAGAAGACCAATTATATAAATTACATTTCATCCATGCAGTGATTACCTCCTTCAAAAGGATAGGGGAGATCTATATGTGCTCATACATGGAATGATCTCCAACGTAAATTGTTAGCTGTAAAAAGCAAGAAGCACAAGAGTTGAATGGCAGATTTCTTCCACTTGCCCATCGTGGTCTACTCTCCACTCTTCTCTGGTCCATCCGTTGCCCTTGGAAACGAACCTGTATTGATTGTATCACTGGGCTCCCAGGTCCTCTGGCTGCTGGTTGTATTTGGCCAGTGGGGAACCTCAGCATGAGATGAGAGGAAAGAAGAACAAGATCTGAGTGTTCATTCCTTTCCTGTCTTAGACTAGCTGCATCACTGCTCCTCCCCTACATGAGCGCTTCCTTCTAAGTTCAAGTTCCGACTCGCTTTCCTCCTTTCTTTGAGCTTAAGGGGTAGAACAGTTCCACTGCTTCCATCCTGCATTACTGAGCTAACTCCTTGTGACTCTGCTATATTGTAACACGTATATCTGGGGAAACTGGTCTAGTTTCCCAAATTGGAGTGTGCCTTCTGTTTCCTATTGGGACCCAAATATGCTAATAAAAAGAGTGGTGGAGATATAGAAATAGACACTCAAATATGCAAAGAATACATTCATAATGATATATTAAAAATGCTAACAATCACATTAGAGGGAGAAAATGGCACTGGGGGTTGGGAATGGAAAGACGTCTTTACCCTCATGGTATATCCTTTCCTGCTGTTTCTTTCCATGTCAACATATTAGCCATTAAGAAAAATACTAAGACGTTAAGAAAAGAATCCAAACTTTATCTCCAAGATGGGAAAAATCAAGGAGTAAACTGTCCCATAAACCCCAAAGCCTGGTTTAGGTAGTACATGTCGACGAAAATTTAGTGCATGGATAATACATGAGCTTGAGAATTGCATGTGGATAGAGATGGGTTCTCCTCAAATAATATTTTGCATATACTTCATCTAACATCACGTGATACACATGAACATGCATCCCCTACTTTTAAATGACTTGCTGTGAAGTTATTGACGTTTTTATTTAGGTTTAAATTTACAGATACAACCCAAGGGGCTCGTCACCATTTGGACGAAATGTAACAATTAGTCAAGTTTACCTCTGGCTTTATGAAGTGAAAACTCATGAATCATAATGAGTGAAGGTCACTTCAGGCCACAGGAAATCAGCTTTACTGTCAGGACTTAAACTTTCCATCACATGTTGAATCAACAGTTTTACAAGCAGCGAATGCAAAAAGTTGCCTTTTTTTCTTTCTTTTTTTTTTTTTTTTTTTTTTGGCAACAATTTAGCAAAGGCATATGCTTCAAACTCAAATGACTTCACTTCACATTGAAATTAAGAAATGTTTTGAAGCATAGTCATTTGATAAGAATTTGCTTCAAAATAAGCAGTGTGCTTCTTTTTAAGGGGACCTACATCCTTTAACATGTAACTCAACAGCGTGGCAAATGAAAAAACAAAGTGCTCTCAAAAACAGTTCCCAAATCCATCCCGGTCTGCAGTTTCAGTGGCTGTGTTGCTTTGCTAATTGGGTCCCCACTTTATGGCTGTAGGTGCAAACCCGACCCTTGTCTTCTTCATTGCGGTGATGACAAAGGCTTGGAGAAAAAAGAGCTGGACTTCGGCCAAGGACCTCCTCTTGACTTCGGTGTGATTCAGCTTTCGAGACCTGATTGTTTGCTCCTCTCTCCCAGGAACCACTAGCTACCCTATTACCAGAAAGAATGACCCTTTGACAGCACAGCTGCAATCCTGAATCTCCACCAAATTGTAGCCTCAAAGATGCCACTGGCATTGAAAAACTAATCAAGATCAGAAGGTCAGAAAGACAAATGCATTAGTTCATAGATGGTCTCCAAGTTATGCGGCAATTTCTTAGCTTGCAAAAAAAAATCGTTTCTAAAGTTTCTTTTGACATATTTATTGCCTTTTTGCTCACAATCTTTATACTGCCGGTGTTCTTAATGTATAGGGGATTCTGCCGTATGAGAACACTGCCTTTATTTTATTTGCCATCCATTTTATAAAATGTTGAGCTAGCAGCAACAGCCTACTCCTTCCTCCAACAATCATTATTATTCTCTTTCTTAGTTTTTACTATTAGCAGAATACCAGTTAGATCAGCCAATTATTAAAAAACAACTCCTAAGACAGACGCAACTAAAAGGTTAGGTATTAAGAGTAAAGGCGGATAAATAATACACTAAAATACATGACTGGCTTTCTATGCAAGCTGCTTAACAACTTGGATGAATCTAACTTGGAGTAATCGAACAGCATTAGAGCTTTAAAAACAAATCTTCATAGACCAGTAACTAATTGCTTAATTGTTTCAAAGTAACTGGAAATTTTAATATAACGATAATAATAATATAGCAACCATTTACTAAGTACCTGCTACATGCTGGGTACTTGATACGCATTATTTCTTTTTAAAAAAAAATTTTTTTTTTTACCTTTATTTATTTTTGAGAAACAGAGTAAGACAAAGCATCAATGGGGGAGGAGCAGAGAGAGTAGGAGACAAAGAATCTGAAGCAGGCTCCAGGCTCTGAGCAAGCGGTCAGCACAGAGCCTGATGCGGGGCTCAAACCCACGAACTGTGAGATCATGACCTGAGCCAAAGTCGGACACTCAACCGACTGAGCCACCCAGGCGCCCCGATACGCATTATTTCTAACCTTTACTACAAACCATCTGGGCAAAGTATTAATGTGCCCGTTTTACAGAAAAGGAAACACTCCTGTCTCCTAGATAAGTACCATCTACTTACTTTCAATTTCCTTCAATGTGTCAGTTGTGCCAGATTCATCAAATTTTGTTCAGTCCTGCAACCATTTTAGCTGATCTGTTCACTGACTGAACCACTGTAATGTACTCATTGTCTCAGGTTTGGGATGACACAGTTTGACAGTGTGGATTGGCTCGTGCCATCTTGAAAATTCCACCCCCAAAGACACCGACATTAAACGCGTTTTAATCATTAAACTGATAGACATTTCTCGAAGCAAGAAGCTATGGCTATATTCTGTGAGTTGATTGTGTACGACCAAATCCTGTGTGGGTGTACAAAAATCAGGCACATATGGCTGATGAAACTGTCATCCTCAAGGTTAAAGAGGTTTCCTATCTTAGTCTAAAAGAAAGAAACAATGTTGTCGAATTACTGATCTGGTTCCAAGAGCAGCCTTGAATTTAAAGGGATGGCCATTCTGCAACCTTACTTTCTGTGCTGACTGTGGCCACAGACTGGAGGGCTACACCTTATTGAAGATGATATTCCTTGTCTCCATGTCTCTATGGCAAAAGTGTTCAGTCACAGAACAAGAAGTCTAGTGTTACCATTCAGGAATGGCAGATCTCTTTAAGTTCTTCCCAATGGCTTTTATGGCAATGAAGAAACCAAGGAGCATATTTTTCTTGCCATCTCACATGCTGTTTTTAGTCTTTATCTGGCAACATGCCTGGAGTGTGAGGGTTGGTCTCTAGATAGATCTTTAAGGTTTTTTCCTCGCCAATTACCATCACTCAAATACCCTCATTATCAGTGGGTATCTTAAACTCTGGGTTACACCTCCTTTTTAATTCCACTTCCAGAAGTAGAGCTTCTGAAATAGATACTTCTATTAATGATGTCACTCAGCTGACCATTTGTGTCTAAAGATGGAGTTGGAAAGACAACAGTTTCTGAAAGAAAAGAAGAGGTAAATAACCCAGTGATAAAGTTTTTATAGACAAAGCCGTATTATCTGTACTTAATAGGACATAAAAATTAATGTTGTACAAGGAGCCTAAATTTCCAAAAGTAAAATGACCGGCATACATCAGTATTAGATTCCTTTTTTTTTTTCCTTATACAATCTTACACCAGGCCTCATGGATAACAAGTATCTTTAATCTCCAGTTTCTTTCATCTCCCTCTCTAACAAGCATCTAAGAACTTTCTCACTCCTGTCATATTTCCATTTCTAGTTCCTAAAGTCTGTTTAAGACCTAAGCATAGAAAAAAATGACTGAAAGGGAATTTAAAGAAGTTGTAATATTCAAGTCAAATTTGAATGACTCTATATTTGTGTAGGTTTGGGGAAAATACTTTGTATAAACCCAAGGGAGAATTAATGTATTTCCATTCTGCTTAGCAGTATCATGGAGAACGTCCAGAAGAAGTAGGTGGCATTTGAACTGATTCTCATACTTGGCCCAGTGGTGGACCTAGGCGTTTCTGATTTAGACCATAGAATGAGCAAAGCCACAGGAGAGGGAAAATGGCATATTTGGTGGTCTGATGAGCTGTCCAGTGGAATTTGACTATCAGTGTGTAGAAGGTTTGGGGAAGTGGAATAATTCAAGGTGGTAGAAAGTCATCTTGGGCTTTATTCTGTCAGTAAACAAGAAATACGGGAGGCTTTAAGTAGTAGTATGTCCAATAAAACTCAGTTTGCTCAAACAAGCTTTTATCAACTAACCAATGCTTGGAGATGGCATAATCCATTTGAACAACCCTCCACCAGTCTCACGCATGTGTGCTCAGCTGGCTACAGCTTTCTGGCCACAGATGAGTCACTGCGTTGCTCTTGAACCACGGGACTTTTAAAAGTAAACCTGAGGGGCGCCTGGGTGGCGCAGTCGGTTAAGCGTCCGACTTCAGCCAGGTCACGATCTCGCGGTCCGTGAGTTTGAGCCCCGCGTCAGGCTCTGGGCTGATGGCTCGGAGCCTGGAGCCTGTTTCCGATTCTGTGTCTCCCTCTCTCTGCACCTCCCCTGTTCATGCTCTGTCTCTCTCTGTCCCAAAAATAAATAAAAAACGTTGAAAAAAAATTAAAAAATAAAAAAATAAAAAAATAAAAGTAAACCTGAGAGAGGGACGCATGGGCGGCTCAGCCAGTTAAAGCTTCTGACTTCAGCACAGGTCATGATCTCACCTAGTCAGTGGGGACCCCGATTTGGATCCCCTGTCTCCCTCTCTCTCTCTCCCTCAGAAATAAATAAGAATAAGAAACATTGAAACAAAATAAAGTAAAAATAAACATTAACAAAAAAGTAAACCTGAAAGAGGAGGTGAGCTACCCCACCTTGGGGTAGTGGTAGGGGTAAGATTAGGCACAGACAACTGGGGCTAAGTGATTGGCAGCCAGGAAAAGATTGCGGAAATAGAAAAGGAAGATGTCATTTAGAACTTCCTTTCTGGGAACTTCCTTCCAATTCTCATTGTTCTTCTGTCGACCTCCTCCTTTCTCTGATTTCTTCCCAAGAAAAGGAAAGACTGGTAAAGAAGAGTTTTGTCTGTATGAAACTGAACTAGCCTTTTCTCTCTAGAGGCATAGAGTCATAGAGCTCAGAGGCCAATGGCACTTAGTTGGGTGGAATGCTTGGCACACCTGAGGACTATACCACAGAAAGTTCATTCTGCATAGTAAAAATTGCCCAGGGGCTGTGATGTATCCTATTTTGAGTGGCCTGTGGCACTCAAAGTGTTCCTTATTATGGAGCATTCCCCATATTATTGCCAGAATTCCTGATGCAGCTAGCTTGAGTATTTCCTGTCTACTCCATCCCTACTTCCAAAGTCTGTTGATGGAGATGAAGTCCTCTATCACCTCTTACTTCAAACACTGCAAGAGTTTCCCAACTGGTGGTGGTGATGATGGTGGTGTTTCCCAGAGTTTCCCGGTGGTGTTTCCGGAAGAGTTTCCCAACTGGTGGTGATTGGGGTCAGGCTTTTTTTTTTTTTTTTTTCCACACACTCCTTTCAAAAACATTTTATTTTTAAATTTCAAACTTCTGGAAAATTTGCAAGAAAAATGCAGATACCTTGGACATCCTTTCCTGATATTCACCAATTTTTATGTAATTTTGCAACGTGTGCCTTGGCATTCTCTCTCTTCTTCTGCATAGTTTCTTCTAAACAGTCAAGAGTTGGTTGCATACATCACGCTACTTTACCCATTCAGTGTGTATTTTCTTATATAACTTTAGTATAGTCATAAAATTGAGAAAATTTAACGTCAACACAATCCTTTTATCTAAAGTCTGCATTCCAATTTCATTTACTGTCCCAACAGTGACCTTTATAACATTCCCCACCTCCACCCCCCAGTACAGAGTCTAGTAGTCTAGGATCACGAATCATAGGTATCCTGGATGTGGAACAGTTAGGTAGACTTTCCTTTGAATAATGCAGGCCAGTTAACTTATTTCTGGAATGCCCCTCGATATGTGTTTGTTTGATGTGTCAGACGACTACTTTCAGATTGTGCTGTTGGAGCTGGAATACCAAGGAATGACGTTGTGTCCTTTTCACGGTTTCATGTTGGAGACAAATCACCTTGTTTGGTCATGTTAGCTTTGATCACTTAGCTAAGGCGTTGTCTGTTTTCTCCACTGTATAGCTAATACTTTTCCTTTTGTAATAACTAAGTAATTTACAGTGAGACCCTTCAGTATAATATAAATATCCTGTTCTTCATCAACTTTCCTCAATTAGTGTTGATGATTCTTGACTGAATACATTTTTTCTGTGATAGTTGCAAAATGATGTTTTGAAGAATTTCATCATTCCTCCTGTCTTGATCAGTTGAAATACTGCTGTAGAAAAGGGCTTTCTCTCATTTATCTATTTAACATTATAGACTCATGAATTCTTATTTAGATTTTGATCCATTACTTTGTTTTGGTGCCCAAATTAGCCCTGCAAGGTGTTCCAGGTTCATTTTTTTTTTTTTTTTTTTTTTTTTTTTACCTTTCCTGTTCCTGCTGTGGAATCTGTAAGGCATCATTATAAATAAATAATTTCCCAAACCTACAAAATGGGTACTATTGTTGTTTCCATTATATGGGGGGGAGGAAGGAAGTCACAGAGAGCCGAAATAAATGGCCCAAAGTCATAGAGCCATAAAGCGGTGAAACCACAAATGTTGCTGCTTCTAGGCTTGTCAATCCCCATACCCCTGACCCCCAAGTTCCGCCCACCCCACCACGGTCTACTCTTCACAAAGTTAACAGAATGCTGTACCTCAGATGAAATCTGAATCTCTTCCGCCACACAACAATGCCTTGGCACCTGTATCCACACGCTAAATATTGTTAAAGTGAATGGAATTAAATTGACAAGCTAACGAATAAACACTATCACTATTTTCTCCTTTGCCATTTTTTTTTTTTTCAGTGATTGGGCCCAAGGAGCATAAAATGGATTCCTAGCATGAAGTGAGAAGAGAAGAAGTGAGGATGCTGTCATAGCCTTTGGGGCAGGCCTGAGGATGCCTCGTAGGGTATCTACCCCTATTGACGATTTGGATGTTCTTATCCCTCAGTAACCTCCACCTCTACATCTGAAATCCCACTGTAGTGATGTTCTCAGTCCATTCGCCCACATTCCCCTAAGTCTCAGAACCTCTTTGTTGTTTTTTCCAAGAAAACATCCCACCCTTGTATCACTGACTTTACTCCCAGTCAGCACCTTATGTCCTTTCCTTCTTTATTTTAGACCCAATGGTTCAGTAATTCAAATACTCCCCAGGCTCTAGCCTCAACTTCCTACCTGTTCTTTCCCTACAAACTCTCAGATTGTGAAGAATCCACTTACCTCATTCCTCCACTGAAACGCCGGAGGCGCATCTAGAGAAAAATCACACAATCATGTGGATGTTGGCAAGTTTCAGCAAGCTCTTCACCTGATTCTGATCAGCTTCTTCCCCACTCCCCTCAACTGTGATTCTAAGCTTTACTCTCTCTCTTTATGTTCTTTCCCCACCACCCTCTTTATCTGACAGCCTCCTACAACTGGAGGAAAATCCAGGCTATGGAGCAGAACCAATACCTCTATTTAATCCACACATACACTTGCCTTTACTTCCTTTCTTTTTGCAAGTCTTAGTGAAGAGGTGACTTTTAACTTGTACAAAACATATCTTATGCTCTGGACCCCAGCCTGTACTACCGCTTTGCTTTATGAAATTATATCTACTTTTTTCTACAGATGTACTCTCTCAGTCGTTCTGTACATCTTTTATTGCTTTCCCTTCAGCCATACAAATAAGCTCCATTCTCATCTTTAAAAGTAAAATATCCTTTGATCCTACATCTTCCCTTTATCTATTACCATATTGTTTTTATTTTTCCTATGAGTAGGATTTTTCATATTAGTTTACACCCACTCCCTCCACTTTCTCACTTCCCTTTTGTTCCTTAAGCCACTTTAGTTGACCATCTGCCTGTATCATTTCACTGAAACTCCCTTCTCCAAGGTCACCCATGACCTCTTACCGTTAAATTCATTGGACAGGCCTTATCTTATTTAACTCTACCCTCCCTTTTATCTTGTTTTCCTTCGAAAAAAAATTCATTAGACATTGACGATACTATAGTGAACCAAACATATCTGACCTTGTCCTTATGGAATGCATAGTCCAGGAGAAACAGACATTAAACAAAGAGCTACAGGATTAATTATTAAGTGTAAATGCGATGTACTACAAAGAAAATTTAAACGTTATTACGAGAATAGAGGATCTGGCCTAATCTGGAGGGGGAAATGGTAAAAACAAAACCAAAACCATTTGTGAAAATGGCACTCAAACTGAGAACTGAAGAATGAGTAGCAGTTAGCCCAGTTAGAGGTGAGGGGTGGTGAAGAGAAGAACCTTCTAAACTGAGAAAACAAAATGCAAGAGCCCAAGGATGGGCAGGAGGCTAGACTGTCCAGGCACCATAAAAAAGGGCAGTGTGATTGGATCAAAGAGAATGAGGGGATTCCAGGTGGGGCTGGAGACAAGAAGGATAGGCATGAAATCACTCAAATGTTTAGAACATGGTAAGAAATTTGGACTTTATCCTAAGAATGATAAGTTTCCATTGAAGAATTTTAAATAGGAATATGGCGGGATAAGACTTGACTCCAGATCCCCTGACCATCAAGTCCAAATAATGGCAGCTTGGACTAAAATGGTGGTAATGGAGATACAGAGAAGCATATGGATTAAAGATGCATTTAGGAGTTAAAATTATGAGACCCTGAAATTTACTGGATTGGGGGATAAAAGTAATAAAAAAAAAAAAAACACGGGTAAACCTAAATTTCTAGCACAAGCAACTGAGTGGACAATGATCCCTTTTACTAAAATAATGAACACAGGAGAAGGTATATCCTTGGATGTGAAAATTAGGAGTTTGAGGTGCCTCCAGACATGTGGAGATGTCCATAGATAGTTGGATATATAGGTCTAAAGTTCAAGAGCAACTCTGGGCTGAAGATAGAAATGGCGAGTCATCAGCAAATGGAGGAGGCATAACTGAAGCCAAAGGAGGATGTGAGATTGGCTGCAGAGATCAGAAGAGGGAAGAAAAGCCTTGTGCCTTCCTAGTTACCCATACCCTCTGCGCTAAGGCCCTGTGAACTACTAGATCTCTGACCTATTGTTTCACTCTCTTTTATTTCTTTGCACATAAGATTCCCTCTTGATAAGCCTTTCTCACCTCTTCCTTTACTCTAATTTCTTCTCCAAGACTGGATTCCAGTGCCAACTCCTCTACAAATCTTCCCATTGGTTAGATGCTGCTTCTATCTGGTCTTAAAATTCCCTATACATACTTCTAACTTAACACGCATCACACTGTAATGTAATGTTTGTCCCTCCAATAGACGGTAAATTTTTTTTTTTTTTTTTTTTTTAATTTTTAATGGTTGTTTGTTTTCGAGAGAAAGTGAGGTAGAGTGAAAGCAGGGGAGGGGCAGAGAGAGAGGGAGACATGGAATCCGAAGCAGGCTCCAGGCTCCAAGCTGTCAGCATAGAGCCCAATGCGGGACTCAAACCCATGAACTGTGAGATCATGACTTGAGCTGAATTTGGATGCTCAACTGACTGAGCCACCCAGGTACCCCTAGACTGTAAGCTTCTTAAAGACAGAACTCTACATTTCTCTTTGAGTCCTAGGGCCTAGCACAGGGCGAGATATCTAACAGTCTCAACACACACTTGGAAGAAAGAAAAAAGTTCTGTTAGGCAAAGTTTTCTATGTGAATCATGCAATCTTTGATTGTTACAGCCAGAATGAACTCTGGATATTTTCTCCTCCAGCATATTTTACTGGCGGGGTGGGGGAACTGAGGCCCAATCACATATTAATCAGTTGCAGAAACATATTTAGCATCTATATTTTTCCGGTTCCCAGACTAGTGGTCTTCCCGTTGTCTGATAACCAAACAACCCAAGAAACTACTCAATGATGTGCATGCAAAATGTGTGCCATGTAGGTCTTTTTTAAAGCTAGAATACTAGAAACCACTAAAAGGTGGGATTTGAAAAGAATATTGAAATATACTGAAGAAGACATCTTTTTTAAAGGTAGAATTCTTTTTTTTATTTTATTTTTTTATTTACTTTCAAATTATTTTTATTTTTATTTAAGTCCAAGTTAGTTAACATAGAGTGTAATAATGGTTTCACGAGTAGAATTAGTGATTCATCACTTACATATAATACCCAGTGTTCATCCCAACAAGTGCTCTCCTTCATGCCCATCACCTAAGTGAGCCCATCCCCCCACCCATTTCCCCTCCGGCAACCCTCAGTTGGTCCTCTGTATTTAAGAGTCTCTTACGGTTTGCCTCCTCCTCTGTTTTTATCTTTTTTCTTTCCCTTCCCTTGTGTTTGTTTCCTTAAATTCCACATATGAGTGAAATCATATGATATTTGTCTTACTCTGACATTTTGCTTAGCATAACACATTCTAGTTCTTAAAAGATACATATACAGGTCCAAATATATAACTGAAATGACCTTAAGAGATCTAGAACAAATTCAGAATCTATACTACTATTGAGTTTCTGCATGAATAATAAAAGCAAAAGATTTCTAAATTGTATGGATTGTTCATACATGGTCCTATCTAGGCTGGGAGGGAGTATAGGAGGTTGACTAGTTCATTGATAACACCTATAATAATGTGGCAACTGATATTTGTTGAATCCTCCCCATGAACCAAGTACTAGAATGAATTTTTTCATACATAAATTCACGTGATCATCCTGTTAAAGCCCTGTGAGGAGTTTGAAAACGTTAGCTATCGTCTTAAGGTCACATAGTTAACTGGTGGCTGGGCCAGGGCTTAGACCCAGGCAGTATGATTACAAAGGTATGTTTGAGGGGCGCCTGGGTGGCTCAGTTGGTTAAGCGGCCGACTTCGGCTCAGGTCACGATCTCACAGTTCGTGAGTTCAAGCCCCGCGTCGGGCTCTGTGCTGACAGCTCAGAGCCTGGAGCCTGTTTCGGATTCTGTGTCTCCCTCTCTCTGACCCTCCCCCGTTCATGCTCTGTCTCTCTCTGTCTCAAAAATAAACGTTAAAAAAACTTTTAAAAAAAAAAAACAAAAAACAAAGGTATGTTTGAGGGGGCGCCTGGGTGTCTCAGTCGGTTGGGCGGCCGACTTCGGCTCAGGTCGTGATCTCTCGGCCTGTGAGTTCGAACCCCACGTCGGGCTCTGTGCTGACAGCTCGGAGCCTGGAGCCTGATTCTGTTTCTGTGTGTCTCTCTCTCTCTGCCCCTCCCCCATTCGCGCCCTTTCTCTGCTTTTCAGAAATGAATAAATGTTAAAAATATATATATATATATGTTTGAAACCACTGGGCTCTCCTGCCTTTAATTAAACTTGTATATCCTCCCCACTTAAGCGGCTCAAACTGACAGTGTATTCTGTTTGCTGATCTCTTTTGAAAGAAAAAAAAAAGTTAAAAGGGGAAGAGTTATGCCACAGAGTCATCCCTAATTGATAGAAAAGACATGAAACGAACCATTCTCTCTTTCCCAATCACTTCTTTGGGTCTGAAAGAAAAATATTTAAGTGAAGAGAAGATAAATATTTGTTCGTTCATAAGCTAGGCTCCATTACATTTTCTTCTTTATAGAAAAAATACATAACTGTGTAATATCTTCTATTTGTCCACATTTCTCCGTGTGTTTTGGTGTCAGTGCTATCTCGGATTATAAACTGTAGATGGCAGTGATCAAGTTAAGGTTTGTGCAGCGTCTGGACAATGTTACATATATTGCATAATACATAATAAACACTATTTGTAATTATAATAAGGGTGAGTTCTGGAAGAGGTAAACAAGGGTATAAAATTCATCTTCCGTATGGTTATTATTCCATTTATATGAGGAGTCCACTAAATTCACTGAACCATAGCAGGCCACATCTGTTTGAAAACCTACCAGTTTTTATGAACATTAAATAAAAATGGTTAGATTTAATGACAATTTATCATATTCATGCAAAAGTAATGAAATGAAACTAGCGAAAAGGAGGCCACACTGATGAGGAAAGGAGTTCTAAATGCTAACAGGTTCAATGTTTTATTTTTGATGCTTTCAAAAATCAAATATCTGCTACTTATGCTCCAGAACTTTGTAACTGGTGGGGGGGGGGGGGACATTTTTGCCTCAGTGTTGTGTTCTTTCTTGCTTAAGTACTAACCTACTAGTATAGATTCAGAAAATATGCCTAACATACTTACCCACGAACTTTCCTCATGAAAGCTAGGTTTTTGAACCTTAAGAGAAACTGCTTGGATGAACAATTTTACCACAAGGAGACACAATGGACACATTCCTTAAACAGAACGAAGATAAAGCTGGGGGGTTGGGTGAAGCGAGTAGTAGACAGGAAGTGAAAAATAAGTTCTCCTCGATGTATTTTATAGGTGAAGTAAATTCTACTTGGATTAGACCTTCTAAGTTACTATGACAGAGGGTAAAGAGAGGTGGAAAGGAAACTTTGAGTGACATTTTTGACAGCAAGCTACAGAAATAACAATTTGACAGAAGAGGCCATCATAAATATAAGATCATCTCAGGCATGAATAGGATTTCCCTTAATGTAAAAAATATGGAGCAGGTGTAGGATTCAATTTGGGGTGAAGAGAAAGAGCCAGGCGGGCAGATTACCTAGAAGCAAGCTACGAGGGCTCAAGTCAAAGAACTCTCATATCAGTTTAAATATCACTAGTGAACATTTTTGGAGATTTCGAGGTATTGCTCTTAGTTACTCCTATTTATATCTGTTTCTAGCTTGATTGAGTGGGATGACGTATAACTAATAAATAGAGAAGGTTGGGATTCCTATTAATCCAAAGTTCGTTTTTGTGCCAGTACTGAGATCTATTTATCCTTCAGGTAGACGATAGATCTCATTCTTCCCTAATCAATACAGACATCAGAGATCAACAACAAATCTTCATACTGGCAAACAGACCAGTCAATATCTTATTATTATTTAATAAGAATTTCATTGTCAGTGCGCTGGGAAGAAAAATATTAGTAGAGAAGTCTGCATGTAGCATTATAAATACTGCTCTAATATAAAGGACAGAAGATGGAAAAGCACCATGTCCTAAGAAAAATTAGCCTCCAGTGAAGAGCTTTGGGATCTTGTCGGGAGCTGCAGCTAACTCGTTTTCTGAGTTGGACTGGTTAGTTGCCATCTTGAGCCTTCCAGTTCTCTGTCAGAAGGGCAAAAGGGGTTGACCAAACTTCTCCCCAAAGCCCACCGTTCAGCTCTGAGATCTGAGACAAGTAAATAACTTACTCTGAATTTTGATTAGGTTAAGGATTTAACAATCAGCTGAAGCAGGATGAGTAACCCATAACGTGTTCCAGAAAAATAGGAAATGACATGTTGAAGAGCATTTAAATGGAACAAAACAGATTTGTGTGTGTGCCACTATTGATACACAAATGTTGAATGTGTTTTCCTGTATCTACTGAGTGTGATTGATAGGAGATACATGAATTTCAAGGTCTGGGAATTGAAGTAAATTCTTGTCAGTGGTATCACTTCTTTAAAAAAAAAAAATTACACCCTTAGAACAGACAAATTGACAAAAGATACACATAAAGCATCAAATTAGCACAAACATCCACTTACAGTTGTGAATACACGTGAATACATATGTGTACATGTGCACGTGTACATACAGATAGATGGGTACATGTGAATGTATATGTAGTTGGGAGATTTTCAGAAAATTGGAGGAACATTTAAAAAATTGTTGATGGGGGCGCCTGGGTGGCTTGGTCGGTTAAGCGTCCGACTTTGGCTCAGGTCATGATCTCACGGTCAGTGAGTTCGAGCCCCGTGTCGGGCTCTGTGCTGATGGCTCAGAGCCTGGAGCCAGTTTCAGATTCTGTGTCTCCCTCTCTCTCTGCCCCTCCCCTGTTCATGCTCTGTCTCTCTCTGTCTCAAAAATAAATAAACGTTAAAAAAAATTAAAAAAAAAATTGTTGATCATTTTTAGCATGCTTAGCACTTCTGTTTTGAAAACAACTTGTCTTCCTTCTCAAAATGTATGTGCCAAGCTGGCTCTGATGTCAGAATGAGCCATCTTCACAGGATTGGGTGAGCCCCCGCTCAAGGATTCTTTGACAGAAAAGAAACCAGTGGTGGGATGGTAATTGAGCCATTAAGTCTCAGATCTGTAGCATCTTTTCCAAAACACTACCAAACTCTTGAATGTCTAATCAAGAGAAGGAAAGATGAGTTTGTCTTTTACTGAATTTTTATTTAATGTTTTATTTTACTTATTTTGAGAAAGCAGGGGAGGGACAGAGGGAGATGGAGAGAAAGAATCCTAACCAGGCTCCCAGTTGCCACTGCTGAGCCTGACATGGGGGCCAAACTCAGGAACTGGGAGATCATGAGCTGCACCGAAATCAAGAGTTGGACGCTTGACCAACTGAACCACCCAGGCACTCCATTTTTTACTGAATTGTTAAATCTTTATCTTCACCCTCTCCCTTTATTCCTCCACCTCTCATTTCAATTCCCCCCACTTTGAGACTAAAGCATGAATAAGTCTGGTGCAGAAAGAGGAAAACAAAGAGAAAACTTGGCTCATCTCTCTTCCATTGCTGTGTTCTTTCCCCTCTCAATTCTGTTTGTATCTAACTTAGATTATGTCTGCTTAAATTCTCTTTATACCCAGGATATTTTAGGTTTGCAGTATCTTTGCACTGAATTAAAATAACTTGAAATTTGAAACCCATAATGTCACAAATATTTTACAGATCAACTTGATGTAGAACATAAATGAATCGCAAGTGAGAAAAGCACAAATGTAGATTTCCTTCACAGAAGTTATAAGCACCTGCTGTCACCTTACAGGATTTTTAAAGTTTACGAACGAGGCCAGTAGAGGTAAGTTCATGTTTAGCAAGATCACATCAAAAAAAAAAAAAAAAAAAAGACAGAAAGAAAAGAAAAAGAAATTGAGTTGATAGGAGCCCACCCTGGGTCTAATTTAAAAGTTTCCATTTATGTCATGTCAGATTTGGGGAGACTGAGCCCTCACTGAATGCATTGGTCTGTCTCCCGGACTTGATACCAGGGTTCATGACTGCAGTTCCTGGCACAGTCATAAATATTCATACCTCGGCTAATAATTTGCAAGCCAAATTCATTTGGCTTTTTTCACCCCATCAATCTTATAATTAATAAGGGTGGTGCTCTTGTTTCACTTTCCTCCAAAAGAAAAGATAAATGAAATAAAGAGTCATCCTGTACATTTAAATAGGAGTGCCTCTCACTGATTAAAAGCTGATGCTATCATATAATGGTCGAAGGAGAGGTTTCAGCTATTTCTCTCCCTGGTGGTGGACTGGGGAGGGGGAGGGAGATAAGAGCAAAGGAACCATTTCCAGATGTGGCAGCATGAGCCTTGATCTGAAGAGCTTGGTTATCTATTAAATAATGCATAGGAAAACTTTGAGATACTATGTTGAAAGCGAGTTGTAGGGGATATATTTACAAATTGCACTCTTATCTAGTGTTTGGATAGACAGACATTGTGTATAGCATGCCAACATCCAGAGAATTAGATTCTCAACAGTCTGCAGGTTCTGTCTGCAGGTCAGAAATTCAGAGATAGTTTAGAAAGTTGTCAGAGGGGCTCCTGGGTGGCTCAGTCGGTGGCTCACTTCGGCTCAGGTCATGATCTTGTGGTTCGTGAGTTTGATCCCCGCGTGGGGCTCTGTGCCGGCAGCATGGAAGGAGCCTGGAGCCTGTTTTGGATTCTGGTCTCCCTCTCTCTCTGCCCCTCCCTCACTCATTGTCTGTCTGTGTTTCTCTCTCTCTCTGTCTCTGTCTCTCTCTCTGTCTCTCTCTCTCTCTCTCTCTCTCAAAAATAAACAGTAAAACAATTTTTAAAGAAAGTTGTCAAAATTTAGTGATTATTGTCTTTAAAGTGACTGCCTTCGAATTGGAATGATAGCTGCATTTCTAAATCTAATTGTAAAGACTTGGTCTCCACAGAAGCATTAAAGGAGGCATACGTGACAAAATGACTTTACAAATAAATCATGGTACATAGGACATGGTGTAAATTGTCTGCTCCCATTGGATTTTCTAAGGTCATTTATAGCAGAGCAGATAATCAAACTGAACATAATTTAGAAATAAAATTTTGATAATTGAGCTAAGTAACTTGAACTTGTCAATCACCTGTGACCTTATTCTATTTACACTTCACTTGAACATTCTAAAGTCCTAAGGCCGATGGATAAGCTTCGAGTATAAACGACTGCCCTCACTTTGTTGTGGGTGTATCACCCCTTCTGAGCAGATTACTTAATCTATATTAAAATGAAGAGATGGGGGGCGCCTGGGTGGCTCAGTTGGTTAAGCCTCCGACTTCAACTCAGGTCATGATCTCACAGTCCATGAGTTTGAGCCCCGCATCGGGCTCTGTGCTGACAGCTCAGAGCCTGGAGCCTGCTTCAGATTCTGTGTCTCCCTCTCTCTCTGCCCCTCCCCTGCTCATGCTTTGTCTCTCTCTGTCTCAAAAATAAATAAAAACATTTTTAAAAAATTAGATAAATAAAATGAAGAGATGGGATAAATATGTACCCAGAAAAAGCTTTGTAGTTAGGTATTTGCCTCAAATTGTCTTTCACGGAAACTTTAAGGATGCAAAACTGTGTTATTTTTTGTGTATTGGTTAGTTTGTTTTAGGAGTTCTTACCACTTGAGATACTTTTTTTTTTTTTAAGGTTTATTTATTTTTGAGAGAGAGTATGAGCAGGGGAGGGGCAGAGAGAGAAGGAGCAGAGGATCTGAAGTGGGCTGGCTTTGTGCTGACAGCAGAGAGCCCGATGTGAGGCTGGAACTCACAAACCCGGAGATCATAACCTGAGCAGAAGTTGGAATCGCGACCGACTGAGCCATGCAGGTGCCCCCACTTGAGATATTCTTGAGACACCCCCCTGCTTCTACATCATGGTGTGAAGGTGGCATACGGGGGGGGGGGGTGGATTTCAGGCGCTCCTGGTGTTCTTTATCCTTAAAGCTTGTAAGTGTTATGTTCTCTAAAAGCATGTGATGTTCAGGGCAATCCTTTAAAAATGTGTAAGCACAATTTGTACCTTAATTTTTACACCTAATTGTATGTGAATATAATTACACCTTCGATTTATTGTAAAAAAAAAAAAAAAAAAAAAAAAAAGTTTTCCTCTCTTGACATTGAAAACAGGGGAGTAATTGTGGGAGAAGCAAGCCTAAGTCTGACTGGGCCTCCTTACATTCTGTTCCCAGACTTAATGCAGTCAATGGCTGCGGGGCTGAGACTGAGATGGGAACCCATACAATATAAGTGGCTCAGACTGGGACTCTGAGACACCTTTGCAAGGAGTTCTCTGCTGCTGTGGGGGAAGAGATTCTCGTTCTGTCCAAGTTCCTCCCTGGAGAGAATGGGGGTAATTGGCTTTTCCTCACTCTCCACCAAGCCCTTCTCCATCCTGCTTAGCAGAGAGGGTGCTTGGAAAAATGCACGGTTGGGTAATAGAATGTCTTTCCTCTCACCGACTTTTCAAAAGCAGAATTCAACCCACCTCGAGCCTGTGGGGCTCTCTGGGTCTTTGCTGTTGCTCTCCTACTAGGTCACCAAAACCATACAACACAGCAGTTTTCCTGCAGGGGAGCCACAGAAGGATGACAGATCTAGGGATGACAGAGGAATTTGGTGGCCGGGCTTCTGACAGTCGCCCCTTCTCCCATTCCAAACCTGCTCACGGACCCAGAGGCAGACCTTCCCTTCATTCTTGGTGCCGCCCCACGTCACACTGAGGCCCTGCGGACCCCCTCCGAGCAGAGGCTGCTGCAGTGGGCTCCTGCTGGAGCAGGCTGGGCCTGATGGCTGCCCAGCCACCTTCTCTATCTTTACAGGCACTGGAGGCTGAGGGCTTAAATTCAGGCAGGGCTCTTGGATCACAGACTTGCTCACCCACCAATGTAGGACCTGAGGACTAAATCCCATCCTAATTCTCTTCCCAGCAGCGGGGGAAGGCAAAGATCATGGGGGATGAGGAAGGTGAAAAGCTACCCCCTCATCCAACCCTCACCCAGGGCTGCATGGGCCTCATTCCATACTGAGTTCTCCCTGGGGCACCAGCTGTGCTGGTCCTCAGCCAGGGAGACCTGAGGGGTTTTGCAAATAAGTTTTTGGTATTTTTAAATTATTTTTTATTTTTTTTGTTTTGTTTTTTGAGAGAGAGCAAGCTGGGGAGGGACAGAGACGGGGGGGGGGGAGTACCGGGGGGGGGGGAGTACCGGGGGGGGGGCATGTGGGGGGTAGGGGTAGACACAGAATCTGAGGCAGGCTCCCAGCAAAGCACAGACCCCAAAGCAGGTTCAAACTCACAAACCGTGAGATCATGACCTGCGTCTAAGTGGGACGCTTAGCTGACTGAGCCACCCTGGCGCCCCACAAATAAGTTTTTGTTTTGATCTGATCTTCTTTCCTCTTTGTCAAGGCCTGGTGGCAGAAGCCAACAGAAATAGGGTAGGATTGGGTCAGAGAAAAGATAGTAATTGCAGAGCTTTGTGGCTATTTCTGTACACGTGTGCCTAGGTCACCGGGCATGTTTGTAGAAGGAGGTGGGGAGGGCAGAGACAGAATGTACGAGGCTAGGGAGCTGTAGACCAAGTGGCTCTGTGTAACTCAAACACCGCAGCCCCCAACTATTGTCGCCTCACCTCATGGGTCCGGAACAGCCACCTATCCTTCAGGGTTCATCTAAGTCTTTTTATGCGTCAGCCCCAAGCCCTGTTCCTCAGGATGTAGAGAGAGAGAGAGAGAGAGGCTTGTGGGGAAAGTGGGGCTGGAGTGGCAGGTGGCAAAGGTTCAGACAGGAGAGCTGGGCTCCAGGGTGTCTGGCTGGGCTGCCCAGCCCTCAGCCCTCTGGCCTGCAGGCCTACCTGCCTTCAAATCCTTCATCACAGGGCTTTCCTTCCACTGATTTGGCTTATTCTCTATAAGAATGGAAATTATAAATTGTATTGTTTTTTGAAGTCATATCCACCTGAGAACGTGTCTACCAGGCAAGGTGAATGGAGAGCTAAGAAAAGTTTGGGTAATTCCAGATGAAATTTACTATGAATAACCCTTTGTGTTAGAGCTAAAATGGGGCTACTTTGGGACAGCGACTTGGATTGGCCCTGTATTGGGATGGAAATAATGCTCCTGACAGATTACTAGGCATGTGTACATGGTATCATCATTGTCCTAAACATCCCATTTCTAGTGATTTCAAAAAGTGAACGGGTTGACACAGCCCAAGAGCCTCCTTCTGTGTCAGTATGTTGTGGAGAAATACTTGAGGGTCTGCGTGAAATCCACCAAGACAGTCAAAATAGAGGAGGGGAAAGGGAAAGTCACACGAACTCTGGCAGAGATGACAAAAGGGAAGAGGGAACTAGACAGAAAACAAGGAGAGATGGACAGAGGGGAGGAAGAGAGAGACAGAGACGTTTTTGCACGTGCACACCGAGGGCTTTGAAAGCTTCGACCCCGACCCCCAGACCGGAGAGCATCTCACAAAACAGGTTCAGCTCGTATTTCAGGCGGTCTCCTTGCCTGGTGTCCGCGGTCCCCGGGGCCCTAATTCACTCCTGCCCTCTCTGCACAATGACATTCGAACCTGGGAAAATAATTGCATTAGAGCAGATTACTTATAACCGATAGTTATCCGTCTTTTTCTGTTCGACAGAAGTCTATTAAACTCAGCACAGTCATTACCAGCTGAGCTCTAGAGCGCGCCTTCATTAAGAAAATTAAAATCATACTTTTGAATCCAAGCAAAGCCTGCTTAGGTCTCAAGAGCCCGCGTCCAAGCCCGAGGTTATGGTGAGCCTGCTTTTCCCGCGAACCAATCTTTTTTGGATACAGTAGGTCGGGGTGCAAAGATGGAGTGTGATGGCAATCACTCGAAGATAGGGACCTCTGAGCTCTAGAAGGACCCTCTTTCTTCCCGGTTCCTTGCCCCCCTCCCCTGCAGCCTTTCCTCCACTGGATCTTTTCGCAGGCGCTTTCCAGTTAAAGGCACCACACCTGTGCAGGCGTGGCCCGGATGGGCGGTGTTGGTGGGGGTGGCTGAGGCGGAGGGGGGGAGACCAGGGAAGGCGTGGGCTCAGGTCCCGGGAAGCCACGATGGTGAACTTCCCCAGCTGACGTCTGTGGCCAGAGGCCCGCTCCAAGTGCATGTGTTTCACACACGCACGCGCGTGCACACACACCCGCGCGGGGAGAGGGGAGACTGCCCCCCCCCTTTGCATTTCACATTCGTTCCGGGACCAATGTGGCCTACGAGCCTTTTGTCCAACCGGGCAAGGGAGCCTGGCCCCGAGATTGAGCAGGCACTTGCGGGAAGCTCAGACCGGGACCGGTCCCTCTGACTGAATCTTCCGCTTCTGGGGGCCTCTTTGGGTCTCCTCCTCGGCTTGGTAGGAGTCTCGGCTCGCGGCACCCCTGGCAGACTCGGGGCGCGGACTCGGCCCAGCTCCTCGCCTCTCCCGCGCCCCAGCTAAGGGGAGGAGGGCACAGGTGGGAAGCTAGGACAGCAGGCAGGGCGACACCCCCTCCCCTCCCGGTAGCCTCAGGGTAACATCTCCCAGTGCTCCTGTGGTGGTGGGATCTCCAACTCCACTTTAGCTGGAAACATCACCCGGCAGGAGAGCTGTCCGCTTAGTTAGGAGGGGGCGCTTTTGCATTGATTTTCTGTGGCATCTGGAAATTCGCAGGGTTTGGGGAATAATTTTTAGCATGTTTGAGTGGTGGTGGTTCTCGTCGTCGTTAGCCACTGCCCTTTGTTTCAACATTTTGCTTTTCAAAATGTTAATTTCTGCGTATTTCTCTGACAGATCTGCCCAACTCGGGGCTCTCAAGGAAAACACACGGCTTTTCCATATTATCGGGGTGCACTTTCCTGGGGCTCTAGGGGCAGAGAGGCGCTGCTTCAATTTTTTTGTCAAAATGCCCAGTAATAGAGTTCTCCACCCGTCGTTCTCTCTGTCTAATGAGGGCTTTGAGGTTTATTAGGGGAAAACAGCACACACACCCCTCAGCACTCAAATACAGGATTAGGTGGAGTTTACTTGAAAGTGTATAATATTGTTCCTTGGCAAGTGTCTAATTCTCTTTTCCATAATTTCTATTTGACACAAAAGCCTACAAAATTCAAGTGGTGAAAGTCAGCGAATAGACGTGGACAAGTGAACGTCTTTTACATCTGCACGATTTTCAACTCGCTAAATTCGTGGATTTTTTTTTCTTAAAAAAATGTTTTTTCAGGGGAAAAGAAAACAAAACAAATGCAGCTTCCCTGTCGTCGTTAGTGTTTACTTCTCATCAAAGGTGGACACATCATTCGATTTCTTTTCCTTGTGTAGCAAAAGATGGAGAAGTCGGAAACAAACAGCAGCTTTTTAACAGCAGGAGATCCAAGACTTTCTCCAGATGATTTTCTTTTCTTGTGCTTTCCCCTTCTTTCTTCTTAAAGCAAAACCAAAACAAAGATAAAAAAGGAAGAAACACCATTCCTCCTGGAGAGTTTATTTTGTTGCCACAATACAGGGGTGGAGACAGTTAACGGCTATTTGAAATGATAATGCTTAGTGATCTCATTCATCTAATCATAATCTTCAAGTGGTTTAAGATTAATGGCAAGAGGTATCTTCAGTCTCTTCCTAAAGACCTTTGCATTAATTTACGTAGAACATTGACCAGACTGTCAGTGTCTCCAAATTTCATTAAGTCAAACAGAGACAAATACGATGAGGTGTTCCTATTTTCTTAATCTGTAAGTGTCTTACTGGAAACATTTCTACTCAGATTCAACTGCATTGGGGACACTTGCTTCCTTTTCTTTGTTACAGGTAGATAGATCTAGATATATAAAACGTGTTTTATATATACATACATATTTAAAGGAACAAATATTGTCTGCAGATAACTCCTCTTCCACTTCTGAGCTTAATGAAGACCTTTCCAAAAGTCAACTTCAGTGGCAAGCCGCAGACTCTGCTTCCTCCAGACCAGGGTTTACATTTAAAGTAAGTTTGAACTCACTGAACTTCTTTAAAACGGGCAAAAAAAAAAAATTAGAACAACTTGGAGTATATTTAATTTACCTCAGTTAGCAAAAATAATCCCAGCAATTCTTCAAACACCAGAAGACCCAGGCGGCCTCTGACTTGTCCTAGCAGAGCACCTTCCCTGTTCCCCCGGGGTACCCATCCCGGTCCGGAGCGTCCCCAAAGAGGAGGGTTGGAGAAGGCGTGACACAGGAGGGTTCTAGGGAGAAGCAAGGGAAGAGAGCGGTTTGTAAAGGAGACACTCCTGGTACCCTGGCCAGAAATGAACGTCAAGACACCCACCTTTCCTCCCTGCCTTCCCCCGTGCCCCATTTCTGACAGGAGTTTGCACAGAATCCTGAAATCCGGGGCTTTCAAAAGCAACCCCCAAACTCCCCACACACTAAAGTCGTTCCTCGCTGCAGGTTTACACTCTGTGTGTGGGGTCTAGCTGTGGTCAGGAGACTTTACCGAGTCAGGACTGCTATGCCAGCGCCTTTCCCAAGAGTAGAGGCTGGCGGCGGAGTCACCGCGTCTGCCAGCCGGAGATTGCCCCGGCTCTCGTTACCTGTGCGCCCTCGCGTTAGAGCGGTCATAAATCCGTGAAGATTAATTGGGAAGCCGAGAAAACGCCTGTATGCACCAAAACGGTCGAAAAAAAAATAGTAATCCAGACACTCTCAAATAGTCCCACGCTTGTATTTGACGTGAAGCACCAGAATATGATCAAATGTCAAAGACATTGGCGGTTTGTTTTTGGTGCGCTCCAGCTACCCTTTCCGTTTCCAGCAAAATTGAGAAGCACGGGAAAAGACCGTGTGTGTGTGTGGATAGACAAGGTATGGAGACAACTTTTGAATACATTCTCTATTTGGGAGGAAAAAATCGGACAGGGACCAGTATTTTCTTTGCGGTGCAGGAAAGGGTCATTCAATACCAGGCACTGAATTCCGAAAGCGATTCTGCGGGACGTTACAGAAACAGTGCAAGCTCCTCAGGAGTTTTATTTTGCGAAGCTGCAAAATATTGTTTTGTATTGACCTCTTTCCCCATCAGATGTCCTTTTTTTTTTGTTTTGTTTTTTTGTTTTTAAACTTTGACAGCATCTATTACAAACATTTCCTTACACTCCGGAATCTACAGTTTGGCCAAAACAAACAAACAAATCACAGCAAACACCCAGAGAATAAAAGGATTTAGAAAGAGAAAATGTGTCCCTTTTCTAGTCATTTGATAGTTAATTCCCCGGAGGCCAAGTGAAGGTGGGGGTTCCTTCGTACTTTATTATTTTTTTTATTATTTATTCATTTAAATGTTCAGCCTTTGCAAGTTATTTCTCTCCCGCGGGGTTTTGCTGCAGAACCGAGGTGGGGTTGGTGGAAGGGAGTCACTGTGATGGGGGGCGGGGGGACACAGAAAAACAAGATTTGCTTCGCAGGGGGCTGACCTGCAGCGGTCTACTCCGCTGGCCAGCAGGGGGCGCTCTGATGTTATATGTGGACGAGACAGCCGTGCGGCTCCGAGCTTCAACACCGGCTTTGCAGTTAGTTTCACGCAGCTGCAAAAGGAAGGGGAGGAGGGATTGTAGGTCCTAAACCCTCAACAGCTATTCCACTTGGGTTATTTACCTCTCCGTTCGAAAGGCACCTACGCCTCACTTTACCTACCCATCGCGCTCACTGCAGCCGCCTCCCGATCAACCTCTTTTCATCTGCATCTACACAGCTCTTGTACAATCTCTCTCTCCCTAGCCTTGAAATATACATTAATGCAACTTATTAAATGCGACGATGAATAGTCAACATTTTTTTCGCCTGTTAGTTCCGCTGATCCAAGCAGGATTTATTTGCAGATCTCACATCCTGGAGCCATAATGCGGGATTTTTTTTTCCCCCTTAAATAAAATTGGTCAAATGTTGACAACCTTTAAGCCAATCTAACACTCAAGATTAGTGATGGGAAACTAATGAGAAAATATCAGATCGCCCGGCCTGAGGGCTGCCAATTAAATCTTCGCTGATTGAAAAATAAAAGCGGACTTGGGGTGTGAGCCCAGCTCAACTTCAACTATTAATTTAACATGTTGCCAGGGTCTATGCCTTCTCTCCTCTAAACTGCTATCCCTAACACAGCTTCCTCTTCTCTCATTCTTCAACCTAAAAGCCAAATGTTATTTCTCGGAATATTTCAAGAGGTCCAAATCAGGATGATCATTTCTTACACGGTAAATATTAGGCCTTTAAGCAATATGATTTAACTAATTAGAAAATTTACATCATTAAGTCTCAGGGAGAGAAAAAAAGAGAAACAAATCTGCCAGTCATTTTAAAGGAGACAGGCACTATTGAAGTGTGAAGAAATCGGCTCTAATTCAAAAAGGCAATCGGGCAGAAAAAGCCCTCAACATTACCCTGCTAGTTATTAATCAGAAAGGGCTCTCTCCACCCCCCCCCCCCCCCCACACACACACACCCTCCTCTCAGCACGGAGTTTAAGTTCGGCTTTTTTGCCAGTGGCCCATGTCATATTTATATTGAGGTTTTTGTCTGCTAAAGGATTAAAATTTGAAAATGTTTCAACAAGAAGAAAACAGAATCCTCAAAGGGAAAAATATTCGCAGAATCACCTCTCTTCCAGACAAGCAAACCTGTTGTGATAAGCAATTTTCACCACACTCTTTATTTTTTTTTCTTCATTCTTTCATTTTTTCCCTTCCCATTAAGTTCCTATTCTGAAACCTGCTTGGTGAGAACTAGATAGTCTTTGTGTTCTGCTCCCCTCCCCCTCCTTTCTTGCACCCCTCCTTCCTCCAAAGGAGAAACTTAGACTGAAAGCTGAAAAGTACAAATACATTAACAAAGCCCCACTCACTTGATAAAAAGGCCATGGTCTAGGCTTACATGTCAGGCTTCTAAGCACAGGGGGATCAATTGGGTGGGGCTATAGACAAAAGATGATGAACTAGAAATTTCCCCCACCTATGTATAATATTTGATAGTGTGGTGAAAGGGGAAAGGCAGGTAGGTGTGAATAATTTTAAAGTGCACCGTAGTGTCGTGCGGCTTTCTCCCCCTTCCCCACTTCTCTATTCAGCTTCAAACAGCAGCCTCATTATATCTAGGTGCCCCTTCCCATCATACTCTCACTGGAGCCCTTGGTACACCACACACAGAGCCCTCTCCCCAGTCTTCACATTCCCAGCAAATTAACTGAAGAGGGAACTGCAAAGGAACTTTGTGAGCAGTTCTATTTGGAAACTCAGGCCCTTGCTGGCATCTCTGAGGACTTGTTCTTAAACAGACATTGGGTTTAAAAAAATGTAATAGCAAGCTTTAGATACTCCATTTCCCTTCATTATTATTTCTTTTTAAATTACAAAGAGGTCCCAAAGGCTCGTTTTTCTGCCTTCCCCTATTCTTCTCTTATTAGGATCTGTTCTAGCCACATTTTCTTATCTTCCTCTCTGCCTTACTTCCTGAAAGTTTCACTACCTTGCTTCCCACCCAATCCCCGGGCCTGGAATGCTCAGGTCTGGGCTCCTGTGGGCCTGGAGCAGCTACCCAACATGAGTTCAATGCCATTCTCCACCTTTACCAGATTTCAGCTTTGCAGGAGAGAGCAGTAGCAGACCTGGGCTATTAACACACCACAGTTAATTCTCTGCGGGAACTTTTACTAGGTGGGACCGTGTGGAAGGAGAAAACATCTGTAAACAGTGAGCGGTCTTGAGGGTGGGGAATGAGTTCTGACATAGAGGTCAGAACACATATAAAATATGGCAGAATTTGTGAAAGAGTTCAGACTTAAATTTTGGCAAAATAAGGAGAAGAGAAAGGGAAGGGGGAAACTGGAGACAGTCTAGAATGCTCCCCAAATGCAGCTTCTTTTCTGGCCATCACAGAGCAGATGGGAGTCGAACGTGCTCCCCTTTGAGAAAGATTAGAGTGAAAAGGGACACTTCTGTCACTTTCTGGAGGCGAGACACAGAGGTGAAAATATACAAGACAATGGCCTCTAGCGCTGGAGGGCTCCCCTGGCGGGCTCCCCACCCTTTGCCCCGTCTCTCTCGAAACCCTCCTTACCTTTGTTGCTTGGATTTGATCTGACACACTGGAAGTTCCTGGACTAGGTTCTTTGAGAGGAAAAAGACCACGACAATCAACCGGTCGCCTGCATCTACTCCGAAGCCAAGAAGCATTACAATAAAATTTACAGCGCCTTTAACAACTCGCAAGTAAACCATTAAAATTCCCTTTAATTGAGAAAACATTGATTTTTAAGTCTAGGAAAGGCGAAATCGTAATTTAGCTGCAAACTTTCAGGCGAGAACATAGCGTATTATGTCGCCGTATTATGGATCCACCCTTGATACCCATCTTTAATTGCGCTACTTTATGAAGTGATAAAGACAAAAGATAGCCCGACTTAGGCAAATGCTTAAAAAAAAAAAAAAAGGACCTAGAGTAATTTCCTTTTCCAGTTATTTATAAAAGGATTGTCTTTTTTTAAGCAGAAAAAAAAAATGCCCAAAGGGGAGGAAAGAAATAAAAAGAACGGAAAACCACAGACCAGTCTAAAAGCAACTCACATTAGCAAATCCGTTGATATTCTTTAGCAAAGAAGGAATGAAGCAAACGCATTTTGAGAAAATGCATTCACGGGCAAAATTGCATCCTCCTTTAAACGAAACAAACCTGGGTCTATTTTCTTACTTTACTCCCAGTCCTTTTGGGGGGCGGAGGGGTGCCGAACCTATTGGTGGATAGGAAAGGGAAAGAAAATCAGGCTTTCTATGTTATTTCTGTATCGGTTTTTGGTATTATAGAGGAGTAAAGAAGTTTTTGTGTGGTGGTTTTTCATTGATCAGTCACTCTGAGCTAATGTAATTATCCTCATCAATAGGAGGCTGCAGAGAGAATCATTATGTGGGTGACATTGATAAATGATCGCCCAGGAACGGCCCTCTCGCGGGCAACCCCCACATCTGACCCTCCCACACACACAATGTAGTCATAGAAACACCTAGAGAGCCTCCAGCACCGCCGCGAAGGGGCAAGAGAGGGAAGAAAAAGCCTCGGGCGGCCGAGGTGGGGGTGGGGGCGACCGGGGGGCGGCCGGTCCCAGATCCAAACCAGCTCCGACGACACAAAACAACCAACGGCGGGGAGAGGAGGGCGTTGCGGGTGGGAGAATCCCCCTTCCCAGCAGCAAACCCTCCCACACTCGCTCACAACAAAGTGAAAACCCGCCCTCCAGACGGACCCATTCCTCCACACCTTTTCCCATGTGCGACCTCACTACCAACAACATCTGATGTTTGCCGAGACACGCATTCAAATAGGTTTCTCCCAAGGAGTTAAATAATTAGGTTACAAAACCTGTAGGCATCTCATTCTCACACGGGGTCCCCCGTTCGAAAAACCCCAACCCAACCACAAACCAAACCCATCTGAACAAAGGCAGCAGCTGGGTGACCCTCCCTCCCCCAGCATCGCCACCCCCCCCCCCCCCCAGCCCCCAGTTATTTCCTGGGCGACCCCTTCCTTTCTCTACACCTCCTAACTCGGTGCCTCTGATGATGAGATAATGGATTTTGCGATTGTTCCTGTCAGGGGGGGAAGAAAAAAATCCCCCACCGAACCCCATGTTTTCATCTTTTGACTGTTTTATTTAAGCCAATGGGAAAGTATTGAGAGCAGTAATTGATTCATAATGATCTATAAATCGATGTCGGAAAGCGGGGGTGGGGGGTGGGAGTGGAGGTGTATGAAGAGTGGGGGGGGGGGGGATGCTGTTTATTTATTTTATTTCTAAAGCTTCAAGTAAAGTAGCTTTGACACTGTTGGGGCTGGAGGGGAGGAGCTGTTGGCTCTGCTGGATCATCCATCATCGCTGTCACCCAGAGTCTGCCCCGAGGAGCCGTAGACGCAATCTCCCTTCTGTCTCTACACCGAAACTATTAATATTAAAACCTCCCTTCAAACACTGCCCCGACGGTCTCCATTCTCATCACAGTCTGACCGGCCTCCCCCGTCAGACCTGCGCGCCCCCCTCCCCGCCTCGCCCCTCCCCGCGCGCACCGCAGCCTCGCCCCGGCCCCCGCGGAGGGAGCCCGACGCTCGCGCCGCACCGAGTGGCTCGCTGGCTTGCGACTGCGAGGTGCCACCCACCAGCGCCCCTGTCGATCGGAAGCACGCAGGTCCACCTGGAACACCACGCAAAGGGAAGGCCAGGTGAGGGCGGGGGGCGGCCGACGCGGAGGGGGAGCGCCTGCACACGCCCGCCGCCCTCGCCCCTGTCCGGCCTCCTCCCGGGCTCTCCGGACGCACGCACGCCTGCACTAACCCTGCTCCGTGGGCGGCGGCCGGAGGTGGTGGTGGCGAAGCGAGCCCCCCCCCCCCCCCCCCCCCCCCCCCCCCGCACACATCCCGACACCGGCCTTTCGGACACAGAGGCAACTTGCAGCAGAGGTCCAGGCTCCTTATCGAATTGCTGGCCTGCAAGACTAATGGGGAACTTGTGGGGATCCCAGTCCAGTCCCTTTGAAGGAAGCTCCCTCCTTTGACAGCTGTTAGAGATATTAGCCACATTTCCCTTCCCAAATCTGCTCCGGGTTAACCGGCCCACGGGGGCGGGAGGGGGCGAGGAGGCCGGCAGAATCCTGACAGACTCTGCTCGGGCCGCTCTAACTAGAGTGGGGGGCTCGGACCTGGGAAGTGCCGACCTGGGCGGACGGAGGGAGAAGGGCTGGGTGGGAGACACAGACTTTCCTGGTCTTTTCTTTTTTCCGTTTAAATGTGGCTTCTTGCTCAATTCCCAACCCTTAACAGATGGCGACTGCATTCTCTCAGAATTTCTTAAAGAAAGGGAAACCTTTGGAATTTATTTCTGCTTTTGCTTTTCCATATAAATAAAAAGTGTTTTTATGTTACTCTTGTTTTGGAGAACATAAGCAATTTTATTCAGACTACAGTATTTCCTTTAACACTATATGGTTGTCAAAACACCATTCCCAGTTTCTTTGCTTTTGACAGCTGAGTCTTTCTTAAATATACCCAAATCGGAACTCTTTATACTAAATAGTAAACCCGAGATAGGAGCAAATGCCTTCTGAGGTGGTTTAAAAAAAGCATGATAAAAATTGGACAACTCTACTACCTCTTGGTCTCAGCATATGGGGGGGGGAGGGCAAGAAAATGCAAACAAATATTATTACAATTACTATTCATCCCCCAAATATTTAAGAAGGTTAAGATTAACATGATAGGATGTGGGTTTGTTGAAGCTAAGCCTGAGAGGGTTTTATTCATTAAAACCAAGTGTACAGAGCTCTGGGATCTAAACTTTGATGAAATAGCTTAATAATTTCATTAAACACTTCCTAAATTCGAGCCAATTACCAAGTAAACTCTGCAGCGCACCGTCTACTGGGAGGAAAGGAAGAAAAACTTTTTCAAACATACCCCCCCCCCCAGCGGACGTGAGTTAATTTGTAAATGGAGAACTTCACCTAAAAGCATTTGAAGTAAAAATACACAAATATTTGAATTTTGCAAAAAGACTGCATGTGCGCCAGGATAACAAAAATGAGAGGGAAGCTCTTTTCCAAGTAGCATAGAATTTCTCCGTTAACCATCAGTTTGTGTCAGAAGTGTTATTTCTACGTTGAAACAGCATATCAATTAAGCTGATAAATGTGTTAATAAAAATTCTCCCTCGCCAAAAATAATACAAAACAATAGAAATTTATCTCCTTGTTTCTTTATAGACAACTTCTATTGATGTTTTCTGCAATGGGAAAGTGGAATCACTCCAAGTGAGATACAAACTTGGATTTCGGAGCTACTGAACTATTTCCCTATCAAGCTGACATCACGGAACTAGTTTTACGATATAATCCCTTCCACACATGGGATTAAAAATTCAGGTGTTACAAAATTCCAGGGTAGGATATTTAGTTTGAAAATTGAGGGGGCATGCAAATACCTCACACTTTTTTTTTCCACTTTGCACACTTTACCAGGCATTGTTTGTGCAGTACCAGCAAAGCCAGTAACACAGATTTCTAGGAATGTTGGGTGAAACTTGGAAAATGGCATCATATTGCCTGTTGTGCTGTTGTTTTAGAAAAGAATTTATGTTTAGTCACCAACTCATCACACTAGCGTGACTGCACATGGGGGTGTCTGAAATAAAAAGACATAACTTATATTAAATATTAATGATTAATCTTTGCAACTCAGGATTTCAAACTCCATAGAAGTTGTTTACTCATCTATGAACATCTATATGTAAATTTTAATTTACATATTCAGCAGTATTTTAGTAAGAGAAAAAACACAGGCAGATGAATTATCTTTGAGCACAGACGTTAGTTATTTCTTATGATGTAAAATTAACCCTGAAAAAGCCCTTTATTCTGGCAGAGGACGAACATGAGAAGCTTTATCTGAGAGTCTTTTTTTTTTTTTTTTAAACATCATCTAAAGAGGTTAGACATATCGAAGGTAATCTTTCAACCTGGCTCATACACACACACACACACACACACACACACACAATTTCATACCTTTAGAAGTTTTCTGCCGGTATGATTTATAGGCCAAATACACACTAAGTGCTACAGACGGTTACCTTAAAAATTGTTGGTTAAGTTTCAAATACAGTCAACTTCTGGGGGCAAAACTATCACCTGCTTTTAACACGACATAGAGTAGGCATTGTGCAACCTTGCCTTAGAGCTATTAAAAACGCAAAAGCCTAACAAAAAATCAAAAATGAAATATTTATTACCGCATTTTGTGACTTAACACCTTTTTTTTTTTTAACATAACGTCACAGTCCTCATACAAGTATTTTAATGTAAATTTGACAAAGCTTAAAGGTAACAGCATTTTCTTCTAGTGAGGAACACGTGCTGAGAAAAGAATTCATGGAC